>NW_009932300.1:9075-19104 GCF_000696875.1 Nestor notabilis | reverse complement strand
GCTGCCTGCCCGGCCCTGAGCATGTGGGGATGCATCGGGGAAGGGAGCTCGTGTGGGGCTGTGCGTGGAAACAGTGTTCTTGTGGAGATCTTCACCTTTGGAGAGGGGAGCCCTGCCCCAGGGAACTGCTTTTGGCCAGAGAGCAGCAGGGAAGCGGCTACGGGGGTGGGAGAGTGTGTGTGTGTGTGTCTCAGGGGAAAACCTTCCTCTGTGCTGCCCGTGAAGTGGGGCATAAGCAGGGGCACAGCAGTGGGACCAGCCTCCTGCTTTCCCCATGGACACACCACACCCTGTGAGCACCCAGGCAGTGCCCTGGGTGGGCTGGGCCCCTGCATCGCCGGTGGGCAGAAGATGGGATTTGCAAGAGAAACCTCATGCTTGTGTGGTGCAGACATGTGTGTGGGGGTCCCATGTCCTGTGCAGGGAGCAGAGCTCTCATGGATGGCTCAGGCAAGCCCTGGGGACAAGGGGAGGCTCCAGGATCCTCCACCCTCCTGGGACACCCACACCGCAGGGGCCACCACGGGAATGTGGGTCGGAGACTGCCACTCCCCACAGGTGCCACCATGGGTACTGCTCTGTGTGTTCTCTCCCTCCCAGCCCGTGACAAATGGGATTTAAAACCTGAGCGAGACCCAAACACCTTATTACCCTGTGCATGGCCGTTGTTCTTGGAGCAGAGTCAGGCAGGGTCATCCCTGCCTGCCTGGCCGCAGGGCTGGAGGATCCCAACTGCTGCAGGGGCTGCAGTGACCTGGTGCTGGGCTGTGCAGGTTGGGTGGTGACACCACAGCTTGGTCTCTAATCATTCCAGTATCCTGTCTTATCAGTCCTTATCCTGCTGGAAATGCTACAGGTCTTCTGACGTAGACTACAGCCTCTGTATCTGACAGTGTGAATCATAGAATCCCAGACTGCTTTGGGTTGAAGGGACCTTAAAGCTCACTCAGTTTCAACCCCTGCCACAGGCAGGGACACCTTCCACTAGAGCAGGTTGCTCCAAGCTCCTATGTCCAACCTGGCCTTGAACACTGCCAGGGATGGGGCATCCCCATTTCCATGGGGAAAATGCTGTTTGGACAAGAGGCCACCAACTAGGACACCCTCAGGGCTGGAGAGCTCCTGCCGGGTGACACAGGCACAGTCCCCCACTTTTGCTGGTATCCCAGTGCTGCTGGACCACCCTGTGGCATCGTCTTGGCTGATGTCCCTGCTGCAGCAGAGCACTCATGTACCAAACTGCCCTGGATTGAGCCCATGTTCTGTTGCACTGGTATCATTCCATGTGCCTGGCAATTGTTTGTAGGGCTTCTGGTGCTGGAAAACTGGTACATGGAAGGACCAGATACCCACTTTGTGGTGATGGTATAGTCAGCTGGAGATAGAGACCTTGGTGGTATGTGGCCTGGGCCAACCTCTGGGCCAACCTCACCATCTTTAGGCCATAATTACCTTTTCCTGGGCCATCAGGGTGAGCTCCAGTATTGAATCCCCTGTTGGTGGAGGGCTTTGGCACTAGCAAATACCCATCTCCTGAGACACGTGATCCCCTGGGCCACTTGTTTGATGTCACTGCATGGTCACTCCTTTAGGGTGCTGTGGGAATGAGGGTACCCAACATGGGGACTGCCCCAGTGGGGACATCCCTGGTGTTGAAGCAGGCTTGGGATGACATGGCCATACCCACTGTGGGACACACGGTGAGGCATGTCTGGTGAGTGGGTAGAAGCTCATTTGCCTGAGAGTCATGCCCACGTATTGGCAGCTGATGGGAGGCTCCAGTCCCAGGCTATTTCCCCGGGAGCAAACATCCTCCTGATGCATATCTACCTCCTCACGTGGCACCGACACCTCTCTCCTCTCCCACCCCGGGCAAGGGGCGAGCAGGAGTGACCCCTGGCCCGTGGGAGCTGTGTCTCTGCAGTGTGGGGCAGCACAAGGGCCTGAGCTCACAGCCAGCCTCAGGCTTGTCAGTGCTGGGCCCGTGCCCAGCAACACACCAGCTTGTTTGAACCTGGCAGCCGAGCAACTGGGAGCTCAATTGGAGCATCCGGCTGGATTTTAGCGGCTCCACATCCAGGATGGGCAGCAGTACAGCCCGCACCCTCCTCCTCCTCCCTGCCCCACCGGCTGCCTGTTCAAGGCACATAGTCACTCCAGGGAAAACGGAGCTGATTTCTCTGAGCCAGTCAAATAAGTGACAAGGTTTCCGCTCCAGATTACAGGAGGAAGGAAGTTTGCTCGGAAGGGGATAGGGATAAGGTGGGGGAGAAGGGAGGGAAGCACATTCCTGCCTGATGAGGAACAATGTTGATATATTCATTTGTAAACTAAAGCTGGCCTGAGTCACCTTGTCCCCATCAAGCTTCGAGGATATGCGAGGAATACGCAAGGCGAGGAGAGGAACCAGCCTGACATCCGATTCAGCGTGTGATTCCTCAGGGCGCAGGGGTGCTTCTCATTCAGGTCTCATTCAGGCTGGCGGGATAATTCGTGCTGTTTCATCACAGGGTCCCCCCGTGATTGCATCCTGCAATAGAGGGGCAGGAGCTGAGCGCAGGGGAAGTGGCCTGGGGATTGAAGGGGATCAAAGGGCTCTTGGCATGGGCAGCCCACCCAGCCCTGTGACACCACTGCAACAGGATCAGACAGCTCCATAAACCCACAGAGGGCTCGATGCTGCCCTAAGAAATATTAAGCATTTTTATGGCACAGACAGTGGGATTTTTAATATATATTTTTTTAAGTAGCCAGATAGGGAAACAATATTGCAGGTAGAAATCTGGTTTGATTCTCTTTGATCTGTATCCACTATTCAAAACTGGACAGTTTATTACTTCCTGGATGCGCCTCAAGGTGCGTCCCATGTGAAGTTTGATGTTCTATGTGTCTATGACTGGAGATGACCTTGCTGCACAGATCCTGCCTGTGGGGAGAGGTGCTGTGCTGGGTCCCAGCTGCTGCCCCCGTCCCCAGGAGCTGGATGAGACCCTCTGGGAGATGCTTTGTTCCACGCCCACACGACCTGCTGTGATGTCTGCCCAGGGCTGGTGTTCTCCTACAGCAGGTTCCAGTGTGGCAAGCCTGCCCCAGCACAAGTGCCAGTAGCCCAGGCGGTGAGCACGAGAGCTTCCCACATACTGACAGAGGTGGCAGGGAGATAAAGTGCTGGAGGTGGCCAGGAGGGGACCCTGCTGTCCCCAGGGATCACAGGGAAGGGCTCTTGCCTGCAGTTGTGTGGCCAAGAGCGTCCCCAGGGAAAGGGACAGGGTCAGTGAGCCCCACTGTCCCCCCACCTCCCAGTCCCCCCTCCGCACTGGAAGCACTGGCAGTGATGAGAAACCACAGCTCCCAAACCCAGTGAGCAGAGGCCGGCAGTGCTCAGAGCGTGCTGGGGGGTGCTGGGGACCCGCAGGGCTGCAGCTCCGGCCTCCCAGATGACTCATGTTGGGGTGACTCAGGAGCTTCCTGCAGGCAGGGTCTGGAGAGGTTCACTGATGAAGCACTGCTCACCTCAGAGGCCCCCCCCAGAGCAAGCCCTGGAGCAGCAGGATGCTGACACACGGATGAGTCCATGTGGAGCCCGGGGGTTTGGGCTGCTGGGTGCAGAGGGGCTGTGGCAAAGCAGGACCTTGTCCTCTCTCTGCTCATGTGATACTCATCAGGGACCCCATATGCTGCTCCAGGGGAGCTGGGGGTCTGGTTGCCCGCAAGAACGTGATAAGGCACATAAGCGTTCATAGATGAGGTGGCAGGATGCACTGGAGGAGCTGAGCATCGAGGGTGCTAGCACCAGAGGGGATGACCATAAGGACATGCCGCTTACAGGCACTGAACAGGTCACCTGGACACACAGGGACAACGGGAAAAGCCTCAGAGGCAGAGGACAGTACAAAGCTGAGTGTGGCAGACACACAGCACCCTGTGGCCATGGGGCAGAGGGTGCCCCAAGGGGGTGCTGAGGGTCCCTCAGCAGGGATCCCACATGCCCCTTTCTGCAGGTCTCCCACAACCAGGCCTGGACACTTGAGGGGAATCTCCTTGCCAGAGTGTCAATACCGTCACTGAATCAACCAGCTTGGAAAAGATGCAATGCCAGTGCAGCAGAACACAGTTCATCCTCTGCTGTCACTGCTGGGCCCCAAACTGTTGCACCAGAAACATGACAAAATGACCTGGGGGCAAAAGTGAAGAGGAATTTCCCATTTTAGATAAAGAGGGAATTAAGAAATTCATGCTTAGAGAGAGTGCAGGGCTGGAAACCCAGGACATGAACCAGCTCCTTCAGGTTATATTGTCTGCAACTGAGGAGTAATGGAAAGCATCAATGGAAAAATGATGCCAATGAGGGTGAACTAAGAGAGATGGAGAAAGAGGGGATGAAGGTGAAAAAGTGGGTTTAGGGCCCATCTGCAGCAGCCAGTGTCAAAATACTAAGCCGTGCCCCACGGCATGGCTGGAGCAGTGGCTGGGGCTGGGGGGTGTCTCACTGGTGCATGACCGCAGACACTGCTGTGATGATGATGCTCAGCCATGGAGGAGCCTTTCTCTCCAAGCTCCACCAAGCCAAGTGCAGGGAAGGAAGGAAAATAACCCTCCAAACCCCCCTGGAAATACAGATCCTTGTAGTTGCTTCTGGCCAGAGCCAGACTCACACCCCAACGTGTCCTGATGGGAAGGGGGGTGGCTCAGCATCCCTGCCCTGCCAGAATGGGTCCTAACACAGGCACAGGGTGGGCACAGGGGTCCTCTGCCATTTTCTGACAGAAATCAGGAAAAAACAGCACACTGTGACCATAGGAAGTGTCACCAGGAGGCCGTGCCATGGCCAGGACTCAACAGGGACTGTTGGGGTGCAGTACAGGGATGGCCACCTTATAAAGGCACTTGTAGTAAAGCCCAGGCAGGAGCTTGTGGAAATAGCAGCATTTAAAGTGGAAAAAGAGTATTTTTGCCCAAGCGCTGAGCTGGGGGGTGAGGTGTCCCTGGGGGGAAGGCACTGCATGGCCAGGAGCTCTGCAAGAGGGAATGCGAGTCTCATGCTGCCTGTGTGTGAATGTCACAGCCCACTGGGCATCCACCCCTGTGCCCACCCATTGCCTCCGAGGACGAAGAAGGCTCAAGGGAGACCTTATTGTTCTCTACAACTACCTGATAGGAGGATGGAGCCAGGAGGGGGCTGGTCTCTGCTCCCAAGGAACAAGGGACAGGACAAGAGGAAACAGCCTCAAGCTGCATCACTGGAGTTTAGCTGGAGATGAGGAACGATTCCTTCCCCAAAGGGTGCTCAGGCACTGGAACAGGCTGCCCAGGGCAGTGCTGGAGTCACCATCAATGCAAGTGTTCACACACTGCGTAGATGAGGCCTCAGTGCCATGGGTTAGAGGTGGCCTTGGCAGTGCTGGGAACAGTTGGACTTGATGAGCTTAAAGTCTTTTCCAACCTGAATGAGCCTATGATGCTATGAATGCCTGGGGAGCTTCTGGAAGAGGTGGACCAGGGTCAGTGTGGGTGCTGAGGATGGGTCATGGCATAAGCCCCATAGGCCAGGGAGCGTGCTCTCTGCCCTTCACTGCTGTTAGGGACACAGCTCCTGGCACCCCAGCAAGGATACCAGGGCCTGATGAGTGCCATGGGGTTGGCACTGCCGGGGTAGCGTTTGTGAGAGCTCTGCCACCCTCTTGCCATGCCCAGCCTGGAGGGAGGCAGAAGTAAAGCAAAGGCTCCATTCTCCGGCCACCTCTGATTTAACGATCTCATGGAGGCCACTTATTTTCATCTGTCCCAACTCATCAGTGCAAATGGGACAGTCCCGTCCAGTGCAGACCCTAAAACGAGAGCCCTCCCCTTCCATCCCTGCGTCCCAAACCCAGGGCTCCAAATCTGTGTCCATCCGACTGTGGAGCCCCCGTATACCCCCTCAACTCAGCTCATAGATGGTCTGTGTGTCCCTGCTGGTGACAAGAACATCCTGAAACTGGGAGACAACACGTCCGAAATGGGAGCCTTCCCAGAACACCTTCCCGCAGCCGGTGCAGCAGTAGAAGTGGGTGAGCTCGGCTTTGTCCAGCACCCCCGGGGGGATGGCAGTGACCTGCAGTTCTGTGCCCCCTGCCAGCACCGGCCCCTCCAGCCGCTCAGCATGTGCAGAGCAGCCGGGCTGCGTTGTGTCATGGGCGGATGTGGCAGCATCACAGCTCCGATGGGGCTTCTCCTCACAGCCTGTGGGGAGAGGAGACAGCAGATAAACCACCAGGCGCTGGTGTGATGAGCGGTATCTGTGCTCAGCCGCATGAACCACCATGTGAAGAGCCTCTCATCCCTGTAGGGAGTCTGCAATGCTCATAGAATCATAGAATCCCAGACTGGTTTGGGTTGAAGGGACCTTAAAGCTCATCCAGACTCAACCCCCTGCCATGGGCAGGGACACCTTCCACTAGGGCAGGTTGCTCCAAGCCCCTGTGTTGAACCTGGCACCCACAACTCTCAGACCTGTCCAAGGACACTGGCCATGGGGGTGTGTGTGACACCCAGCAAGTGCAACAGTGTGGTGCGATCTGGGGCTGTTTCCTGTGAGCGGTCCCGTGTCCTGAGCCCTGTCCTGGGCTGCATTGCTGTCATCACCAAGTGCCACCAGCACCGTGGCCTCCCCCCTCCTGCAGTCATTGGACCCGGGTGGTGGAAGCCAAGGGCTGAGCTGCCCCCATCCATCAGGAGCTGCAGCCAGGCCGGCTGCAGTCACTGCTGTCTGTGACTCAGTTTTGGCAGGGGGAGCCTTGTCCTGCCCAAGCACTGCTTCAGACCACAAAAGGTGTCCTGCATCGCTCCAGCAGCACCTCTGGGCACCCAGCCTGCCCTTTGGAGGAGCAGAGGAAGCCTTGCTGGGAGCCAGCTGTGACAGATGGACACCATATTCCCAGCTGGCTCTTCCCTGCATCCCAATGTCATCAGGAGCTTGGATGTGCTGGGGATTACTGTGGGCTGAGGACAGCCCTGGAATGGCCACCTTGTCCCAGCAATGACCCCACAGCTTCCTGGCAAGGCTTGGACCCATCACTGCATGAGCACAGTCCAGGAGAACTGCAGGAGGCTCAGCTCACACCAGCCCCTGGTCCACGGGGATCTCTAGAGCCCCCCAAGACCTTCCACATCTTCCCAGAGGAGATGAAGAGCCCAGTCTGGTGGGGATGGTCCCCCCTCATTCCCAGCAGACACAGCCACATGCAGGGTCAAGCCTGTCACTGCAGATGTTCTCAGGGTGTTTTGCAGACCAGCCCTGGACCACCATGCAACTTCAGGTTTGGGGCCTACTGACACAATACAAGCAGCTCCAAGCTCAGTCCCAGCCACTGGCCCGGAGCTGGACTCACTATTGATGTGCCCTGAGCATCCCACAGCCCCTCTCATGGATATGCATTTCCTTCATCCTCTGCATTTCCTTGGGACACAACATCCATTCTCAGAGAGGAAACAGTGACCTCGTTTTCCCAGTTTCTCCAATTTTAGCATGTGGTGAAGCACCCGGAGCTGCTCTCAGGAGGTCCCTGAGCTGGCTGGAGCAAGGATGCAATGGAGAATCCCTGTTCCCAGGGGTTCCTCCAGGGCAGAGCCTATCAATGGGTGGCAGATCCCTCTGCCCTGTGCTGCACAATGTTTTGGGATGGCCTCAGCCTGGCTATGCTGAGGAGGCCAAGCTGCAGGATGCAGCACCACTGCACCATCTTTCCCCTGCATGGAAACCTAAATAATCCCTTGGCCTGACCCTGCAGTGCCCAAACTCTGCCAGCACCAGAGCACAGACACTCCATGTGCTCTCCCTTCCGACACACTCCATCAGCCGCTCTGCTGCTGGTGGCAAAGCCAACTGCAGACCCCCTTTGCAAGGGGGGTGGTGAAACCTCCAGCTCCCCCCCAAGACTCCAATCCCACCCCTTGGGCCCATGAGAAAAAGGCAGGCAGGGAGGAAAAGTTCATCCCCTAAAAGCCCTGGGAGAGAAAGGCCGTGATGGTCACCCACTAGTTTTGCCTTTCACTTGCACCAGCCCCCACCTAATTGTGGCTCTTCAAAGGGTTGAAAATGCTACATCACTTCAAAGTGACCATTTCTGAATGGGAGCTTGTAAAACCCCTTCTCCCCCTCCCACCAAATTCTTTCCAGGGCTTTTGAAGCTGCCTGTGCTCCCCTCACTACTGCCGCCACGGTGAAGGGGCCACTGGGTGCCAGGCATAGGGTGCCAGCCAGGCATGTGGTGAAACCTGCACCAGAAGCTCAGATCCCACAGAAGGAAATGTCTTTTCCTGGGGAAAAGGCGGGGTTTTTTGAAGGAGGGCTTTTTCCTCCCCTTTGAGATAGCAGAGATGCTGCAGAACTCCCACAGAGCTGCAGCCCCCCTCACATGGATGCTGTGCACCAGAACTATGCTGGAGAGGGAGCAAAAGGCATGTGTGGGGTGCATGGGGCCCGGGGAGCCAAGCGTGCCCTTCCCATGTGCTGGGAGGGTTTCAGATCTGTGGCTTCCAGAGCTGTGTGATGGTTCACACTGAAGGCTGGGTTCCCACCACATCTCTGCGGAGGAGAAATGAAAGCGATTCCTTACCAAATCGATTCGAAACACCTCTTGGGAACTAATAATCCCATTAGAAAACATCTCAGAAATAAAAAGCCCTTTTGCCTCTCACTCACCTCTTCCCCTCTTGCCCGGGTTACCCTGGGGGTGACAGATCTCCAGTGGGGGGGCTGAGCCCTGCAGCCCCCCAGCACCAAGGGGCTGAGCACCCCCATGTGTTGGTGCTCCATTGCGCCATGGGCAGGAAGGATGGTGCTGGTGCCCTGGCTGCAGCCCTGCTCAGCACAGATTCACCTCCTCCTGCCCTCACACGTGCTGCTGCTCACATCTCCAGCCCCTGCTCACCCATGGGAACAGCACAAACTGCTGCTGTTCCCACCCATGGACATGTCTCACTACCCAGTGAGTGCTGCCATGTCCAGGGGAAAAGGGACGCTGCAAGACCCCAATTCAGCTTGTTTCTGCATCAGGTTCTTCCCTGGGCTGAACAGGGCCACCCTCAGCGGTGGGATCCCACCTCTGCAGCCCACAGGATGCACTTGTCATCCCTGCAGTGCCCCTGCTTTGTGGCAAAGTCACTGCCATGCACCCCAGAGCTGGGCTGGCCCCATGCTCTGCAAGGTGCAGGGCAGCAGGAGCCTCACTAGCCCAGGGGTGACCACTTTGCATCAGCCCCCAGGCCCAGACAGTGGGGAAGACCCAGGCCAAAGCCTCATCTCATGTCCTGGGGCACTGCATAGTTCCTGGTGGCACCTTCACCCCGGGGAGCAGGGCTGTGTGCCCCAAGGGCATGGCAGCATCTCTGAACCCTGCAGTCACTCAGCAGATGGTCCCACGTGAATCCTGGATGGGAACAACTGAACAGGGGGGCTGTGGTGGGCAAAGTGACATGTCCCAAAGGCCACAGGGAAGGCAAGGATGGGACAGGGACTGCAGCTCCATGTGCCCCACTGCAAGGTCCTGCTCACAGACTGGGGGCTGAGCCCAGTTGAAGGGATGTGGGACAGGGCACACACAGGTTGCCTGCAGTGGGCAGGGGGATGTGCGCCCCCCTGCCCTTAGTGGTGCAGGGGTCATGTTGAAAAGCCACTGTGATGGTGACACTGGTGACCTGTAGTCCCTAGAGCCTGTTCTGTCAGTTGCAATGAGGTCCTGGGTTAGCATTACTAGGACAGCACTGGAACTCCCCACTGTGGGATGGGGAGCACAGCAGGGCCCGGGAAGCCAGGACAGAGCAGGATCAGGGCAGACCTCCTTTGAAGCTCTGTCCATTCCCCTTTCCCAGACCGCACAGCCCCAGTTTCACAGAATCCCAAACTGGTTTGGGTTGAAGGGACCTTAAAGCTCATCCATTTCCAACCCCTGCCACCGGCAGGGACACCTTCCACTAGAGCAGGTTGCTCCAAGCCCCTGTGTCCAACCTGGCCTTGAACACTGCCAGGGATGGGGCAGCCCCAGCTTC
>NW_009932300.1:6430-8741 GCF_000696875.1 Nestor notabilis | reverse complement strand
AGGGGAGGTCTCCCCAGAGGGCAGCAGGGGGGCAGGATCCCCTCCCTGAGCTGCTGCTCATGTTCTGGGGGTGCAGCCCAGCACACGGGAGGTTTGGGGTTGCCTTTGTTTGCTGGAAATACAAACATGGCTGCAAACAGCCTGTCCCCATGTGAGCCCCGCAGGGCTCAGTGCTGGGGCACTGTCGGGTAACCCAACCCGCCCCGGGGCCGCCGGGAGCTCCCACACAAAGTCCTGCCCCCAGGACCTGTCTGTAGCACAGGTCCTGCTGTGCCACCAGCTCAGACCCAGGCCCTGGGGCAGAAGCTGGGTCCCGGTTGGCACTGGCCCTTGCCCTGTGGCTCCACAGAAAGAGCTGCACTGGGGCCTGGCAGCGGTTGTGCAATGAAAGCCCTCTTGCAGCTGCTCCATCCAGCCTCATGCGAGAGGCTCAGCCCTCGCGGGGCAACTGAGGCAGAGGTGTGTTGGCGAAAGCACCTCGTAAAGGCTGAGAGAGACCTGGGAGCATTCCTGGAGTACAAAGAGCATGGGAAGCCTGGCCGTGGTGAGAGATCAAGCAGGATAAGAGGAGTTACGAGCTTGAGAAACACGCTGGATTGTAGGGTGCTGGAGATGCCTGGTTATCTTTTCCTCCTCGATAAGGCTGATAAGCAAAGGACAAAGGACCCGGGATTGTGCAACTTGGGGCTAAAGCAGCCCCGGCCACAATCTTGAGATGTTCCCAGAGTGGAGGAGGGAGGATGAGCTCAAGGCAAGAGGCACCTTCATCTGCCATCATCTCCTGTGCTGCTGCGGGAGCATACATCACTGGTCCCGCATCCAGCATGGGACAGGAGCACCAGAGAGTGCCAATCTCCTTGCCAGAGTGTCCATACCGTCACTGAATCAACCAGGTTGGAAAAGACCTTCAAGACATCTGGGATGCCTTGGCCTTTCCCACGTGCTGGGTCTGGTGTGAGGCAGTGAGTGTGCACAGGCTGCTCCTGGGACAGCACAGGGATCACTCACCCTTCCCGCATCGCAATGAGGCAAGCGGGATGCTCATAGCAAATCCAAATGCTGTACCTCAGGAAAAAACCTGCATCCAGCCTTCAGGCTTTGGACACTAAGCAGCCTCTTTCAGAGCCCATCAGAGCCCTGGTGACAGGAAGCGGATGCCACCAGACTGTGCCCTCAACCAGTGCAGTGGCTGTAGCAGAGGGATCTGGCACTGTTCTGGTGTCACCCTGGCTTGGAGCCATGGTGCAGCCTTTCCCATGCTGTGGTCTTGCAGCTCTTCCTCCTGCTGCCTGAACCTGCCCTGTGGAGCTAAGGGCAAGAAAAGAGACCCCAAGCCACTGCTCAGGCTGGTGGTGGTGTTGGGAGCCCTGCCAGCCCCACGCCAGCCCCATGCCACTGCTCCTCCAGCTACCTGCAGGGCTGATGGGGCTTATCCTGCCCCTGCGGGATGTGATGTTGGAGCAGAAGATGGGCAGTGCAGATCTCACTCGTCTTGAGCACCAGCTCTGTTGGCTGGTCAGGGAGGATGCTCCCCCAGCCTGGAGATCCCCAGGGCACTGAACTGGGGGCCCTGAGCACCCCAGCTGCTGTTCCTGCTCCTCCACCTCTCTCCAACACACCCTGGTGTGCGTGGCGAGCAGTACAGCCCAAAGGAAAGCAGGACCAGTAGTTTTCATGTTTTACAAAATAGTTCAGATGCAAGGGGTGACATTATGGTTAAAACAGCTCTTCTGCTGAGTGAATCCCAACCAGATCGAATGTGCTCCATTTCTGCCCTTCCCAAGGACTAGTTTTCATCCAGCAGAGCATCCCCTGAGCACCGGGCCCTGTGCCAGCAGGTCTTACCACACCGACTAAGCAAGAAGCTTCCCCCAGCCAGAACCTGTGACACATCCATCCCCCTGGGTCCTTTGGGAGCCCACACACTGCCAACGGCCTCCCGCAAGGTATTGCCTGTGCCACCTGGTGACCTCCAACCTCTGTCCCATCCCATCTGTTTCAGGCACCTGAGCTGCTCAGAGCATCCAACTGGGAAAAAGGCATCACAGGGCAAAGCTGTCTGGGCTTGAAGCTGTTTCCTGCACTTCCATCAAAGCCCTCATGCAGGGAAAATGTGGCTGTGTCAGGGAAAACATTCCCTAGGACCTGAGAAAGTCCTAGTTGTGAGCTGGAGTGAGCTATTTACAGGATGAATAATTTGCCTTTCATCACTTGGAAGCCCTGCCATAAAAATCCAGGAACCAAATGGAGCGGCACATGGGCCTGGGCTCTGCAGTCAGCACGTGAGCAGACCCAGGCCAGCTCCAGCTGG
>NW_009932300.1:2747-6399 GCF_000696875.1 Nestor notabilis | reverse complement strand
ACGCACCGGCTGCCCAGCCACAGGCTGGTCCTGCAGGATCCATCCCATGCACAGCTGAGGGGTGCCCCAGCATGCACAGCTCCTGCTCTACCTGCCTGCTCCTCCCCAGAGAGATGAAGTCCCTCCAGGAGGAGGCACCCTCCTTGCCTGGAAGCAGAAGCAGGGAAAAGGCATTTTCTGCTGCCATGGTCCATGGTCCATGGTCCATCTGGCATAGCTAATCCATGTGCAGTGACATGAATGAGATGACATGGCCTGGAGATATGGAGCAGGGCCCTGTCCAGCGTGTGTGAGCAGCTGGGGCCTGTGGGTGCTGAACTGCATGTGCTGAATTCCAACACCATGCATTGGGCCACGGCTGAGGGCAGAGCTGGTCCCTGCCACCAGCCTCCTCCAGAAGGAAAATGTGAAGGAAATCAGGGAATGACTGAGATTTTCCTCATGAACGCACTTCTCTGGCTGCCCAGACTGTCCCACTGCCACTGCTGTCCCCACCGAGCAGTGGCAGGACATTGTCATCACACCCTTCCCCTGTTTCTCTTCCACAAAACAACCCAAAGTGGGACATTTGGAGGACAACCCAGTTGAGGTCCTGCTGATGCTTACAACCCCTGCAGCCTCCAGCAGAATCTAACTAGAGATGGAAACCCCAGGATGGCCAGAGCCCTGTGGCACAGGGAACCCCCCCGGCAAGTCCCCACAGGGGTCCTCACTTTGGGCCGGGTGCCCAGGAATCACAGCTTCTATTTTATGTGTCCACTGCAGCAAAACACCAACCCTCTGAGGATGTTGTGGCATCTTCTGTCCCTGACTGCTCCTCAATGCAGGATGCTCCTCATCCGAGGATACTTCCCATCAGGTTGTGCCTGATGTGGCTGGTGCAGCAGTTGGGTCCCTCCTGTGAGACCCCCAGGGACATGGAGGACCCAGCGAGAGGCTACACAGCACAATGGGGACATGGGTGTTGCAGACCTGGCGTAAAGGGTAAAGCAAGGTGGTCCCTGAAGACTCCACATGGAGCAGCAATGGTGCCGTGTGAGACCCCCAGCTCCATCATCTCCAGCCCAAAGAAAGGGGGGAAGGGGAAACAGCTCACACACTGAACACAAAACACAGCCTTTCTATTTCCCATACTCTGAAACTGGCTGAACAGGCCTGGCTGGTCGCTGGGTACACACAGCAGTGCCCTCACCAGGGAAACTGCTGTGGAGGATGCCCTGGCCACTCGGGCTCCCAGGCTGCCGGCACATGGGAAAAGCCACCTCACCACGTCCCTCAACCCTAGAGCCACACGTGCAGTTCCCAGCAAAGCCACAGCCGGCTGGGAGCACCCGCAGCTGCTCTCACATGGCTCTCTCCTGTCAAGCAGATGGGGAAACTGAGGCACAACAAACAACACACAAGGGCTGGGGCAAAGCCTGCACTGGGGCAGAGCAGCAAGAGGGGCCTGTGGTGGGTGTCACTGAACAACAAACCACGGTTCCCCATGGGGAGGAGTGTGCACAGGTCAGTGCAGCTCGGGGCAGGGCACAGAACCAGCCTGGCTTGTGCTGAAGGCACCCTAAAGCTCGTCCAGTTCCAACCCCTGGCCACTGGCAGGGACACCTTCCCCTAGACCAGGTTGCTCCAAGTCCGACCTGGCCTTGCATGGAAGAGCCCTCCTCCCTCCCGAGCCCGCCAGGCAGGCAGCTCTGACTCACTCCTGCAGCCTGACCTAGTTTGAGAGGCACCGTACAGGTGAGAGGCACCTTCTGCAGCACCAGCCAGGAGGCATCTCACAGCCCAGGCTGAGCTTTCCACGTCAGGCAGCGCTGGTGGCCTTAGGCTGCCACTTGAGCCACTGCTGGTGTGTCACCAAACCACCCCAGGCTGGGAACCCCATGCATGACCCAGTTCCTCACAGGACAGTATGGCGTGGCCAGGGCAGAGGGCTGGGACATGCATGCAGCGTGTACAAGCTCAACCAGGCACAAAGCGGGCTTGAGGAGCTCTGTGGGTCTACACCCAGCAGTAGGGTGGTGTCAGGAGACCCCATTCTCCCCTCTGAGAGAACCCCCATCTGAGTGGGACAGTCCCACTCTGCCCAGGGCAGCACATCCCAGGTGGGAGTGCAAAGGTTGGTATCAGAGCATCACTCTCACCCCCCCCACTTACCTGTGTCACTGGCCCCTGGCACCTGCCTACTGTCCTCCACCAGCTGCCTCATCCTCTCCCTTGAGACCTTCAGGTACTTGTTGCAGTTGCACACCTGCAAGAAGAGAGAAAGGGAGGTCAGTGAGATGGTGTCCCTGCTCCCTGAGCATCCCCTGCCACACCAGGCACCCCCAGAGGCTGGGCATCATGGCAGAACATGGGGCAAGGCCTGTCCCAGCAAGATGGGTGGCAGAATGGCACCAGACACAAATTTTGGGGTTCACAAGCCATAAGAACTTCCTCTCCAGAGGTGCTCCATCTTTACGATGCTTAGCCACATCCTCATGCCAGGCTGACGGTGCTGCTGCCCACCCCAGGTAGTCCTCACTACCCAGCCCTACATGATGCCAGAAAACACCAGCAATGGAGGTTACCTTCAAAGATCAAGCAGGATTTGTCCTCCCTTGTCTCATAGAAGCTCTGGAGGATGGCTGCAGACCCCAAGACATGCTGGGGTCCTGGCTCACTCCACTCAGCACAGTTCTGCCACAGCACCACGAGCACCGAGTCACATTATCTACTTCATCTTTGGTTTGCCAAAATGCACCCATAGAAGTCTCTGAGCACCTGCACATGCTGGGTGCTGGGGAGCCAGACCCCTCAAGGAGCAACACAAACCCCTCAAGGAGGAACCCAAACCCCTGCTGAGGAGCACCCGAACCAGATGCATTGGGCTGCACCCAAAAGCAGTGGAGACCAGATCTCCTGGGCAGCACACACCCAGCTCCCCAACAGCTTTGTTCTCCTCTCCTTGCTCAGATGGGAGCTGGGTGCTGGGATGTGCCGCAACACCTCTCATCAGCTATTTGTTCTTAGGGGCTGTTTTCTGCTAGCAGAGCGTTTCCAGCTCGCTGCACCCAAGGCAGGCAGGGAGAGAGGTGCAGAACTTCACCCACCAGAACACGTTCCCTGCCTGGGGCTTTGCTCCAAAGTCTGTCGAAATCAGAGAGTTTTTTGCACCTCCCGAGAGGGCCCTGGCACGGGCCTGCAGCTGCTCCGCTGGTTTGTGGTGCACTGGCTGCAGCGGCGCTGGGTTTACAGCCAGGTACAGTGATGCCCCTTCTTCCCACACAGCTGCCTGGGGGAGCACGGGGGGAGGATGATTTGTTTGAAAATGAGCTTGCACCATGTCCCTGCTGCAGGGCAGAGCTGGAGGAAGGTTATTTCCACCAGCAGCCGCCACACAAGCAGCACACGCTCCTCAGCCCCAGTGTGATTTGGCCATAAATTGGAGATGCTGCGAGGGCTGGAGCAGCTCTGCTTTGGAGCCGGGCTGAGAAAGTCGGGCTGGGTCAGCCTGGACAAGAGAAGGCTCCTGAAGGGGAGACCTTAGAGCAGCTCCAGTGCCTAAAGGGGCTCCAGGAAACCTGGAGAGGGGCTTTGCACAAGGGCCTGTAGGGACAGGACAAGGGGAATGGCTTTAACCTGCCAGGGGGGAGATTGAGCTGAGCTCTGAGGC
>NW_009932300.1:437-2694 GCF_000696875.1 Nestor notabilis | reverse complement strand
GAAGCTGGGGCTGCCCCATCCCTGGCAGTGTTCAAGGCCAGGTTGGACACAGGGGCTTGGAGCAACCTGCTCTAGTGGAAGGTGTCCCTGCCGGTGGCAGAGATTAGAACTGGGTGAGCATTAAGGTCCCTTCAACCCAAACCAGTCTGGGGTTCTATGATAAAAGGGTACCCGGGCTCAGGTCCCTGCAGCCATATTGCTCCAGCCCCATGGAGCAGCAGCATAGACAGAGATGGAAAAGATGTGATCTTGAAAGTACCTGTGTTGGATGGGTCTAACATAAAATGGGTCGGTGGTGGACCATCCCCAATCACCTGGAGTGGGGGTGCACGGCGGGGAGCCAGCAAGGCCACTCCTCCTGGCGCAGGACGAATGTGCACAGGAAAAGGAAGCCAGCAGGGCCACTCCTCAGGACTCAGGCTGAACCCTGCGTCGGGATGAGCTGGCACTTTCAGGGACATAAAAGGCCTGAGGTTCGAGAAAGATGGGAAGTAGAGAAGAAGAAAGGAGGGAGGAGAGAAGAGGACGGGGGAGATGGATCCAACTAGCTTTATGGCCAACATTACCTCCGCAGGGACACCGCACAAGTAGTGCCTGCTACCCTGTTTGCTCTCAATGCACCTCGGAGCTGGCCTCCTGGTCACTGAACAAATGTGTAGGTTGGTAAGAACTGTGCCTAATCTGTTCTTTTGGAGCCTTTAGCTCTCTCTCATTCTGGTTTGGGATTAGTCTCTGGGTTTTACATCTGTTTTAGAGTTTGTAATAAACTTTCCAGTAGTTTTGGGGTTTATATGTGTGGCTGAAGTTCCTTCTCCACCCGGAATCCTTCGATCCCTGGAACAGTACCCAAATGACATGGAAGCTGCTGCATTACTTCTTAAATGGAATTTTGCAGCAATCCTTGATTTGCACTCAAGCATCAGAGCACTTGCACTCATGCAGACATGGATCAGACCACCACATGCTGCTCCAGCTCATGGCCTGCCACTCGCCCATGCTGGGGGCTGCAGGGGCTGAATGAGCTCCCTGCCCTGCACAGGGCAAAACACTCACATTCAAACCCTGGCACCTGGGGATTGGAGCTGGGGGAGACCCAGGGAAGCAGAAAGATTATCTTGTTTGAGTGAACCTGAATTTCTGCAGAGCCACATCTGGGCTGGGAGTTACCCCATCAGGAAGGATGATGCCACTTCGGAGTTCACTGACAGCCTCACACAAGGGATGGCCACACTGCAACCCACAGTGGCCACTAAATACCACTGGATATGATCTCTCCAGGCTTCAGCTGCCTGGAGGAACAAGGACCGGGGCTCACTGGCTCCTTTTTCCAACTCTGCCTCCTCTTCCCTCAGCTCCGCACCAGCTCAGCTGTGCCTGATCCACCCTGAAACATGGCTGAGAAAAAAGGGAGAGGAGCACAGACAGATCCAGTGATAAGAAGGGAAGGAGACAGATGGATGGGCTCCTTCGTTTGGGACTGATGTCACCTGCAGTTGTGGGACAGCCCCTGATGCTGCTGGTGGAGCTGATGCTGAGGGATGGGATGGGATGGTCCCTTTGAGCCTGCACAGGCTGGACATGAAGCTGTGGGTGTCACCACCCAGCAGGGATCCAAATCCCTGGTGTGGATCATAGGGTGGGATTGCAGCAGGCAGGGATTGGTGTTAGGCAGCTCCCAGGCATTTGTGCCAGGCTCTGCGTGGGCTGGACCCACTCCCGCAGGATAGTGCTGATGGGGAAGGGGCTGCACTTGGAGAGTGGGTTAAGCCTGGCACTGGGAGAGATGTGGGGCAGCAGCACTGGCTGCACCGAGGTGTGTCAGAAGCTCCCAGAGAGGTCCCAAACCACTCTGTTACCGAGCTGTCACCAGGATGGGTGCAGTAGGGGTGTAACAGGCAAACAGCCCTCCCTGCCAGGCACGGACATGCACCCTCTGTGGGCCTAGCCTCATTTCCCCTCCATTGCAACCCCAAAATCTGCCTTACTGGCCAGCCATGGCAGTTCAGTGCCAGCATGCCAAGCAGGAGGGGTTTCTGTCTCCCTCTCGGGTGCAACGAGTGACCCTGGGTAAACTTCTCTGCTTCTCCAAAATCCCCCTCCATTGTAAACTAGGGGCAACCCCTGGGCCAGGTTTGCTCCGGCAGCCCAGGGATAACCTGGCATTTCCCACTCCCCTGGGGCTGCCAGACACTTGCCGTGGGGCTCCCTACCCCACGCCAGCTCCCAGCCCCCCGGGCTCCACTGCCTCACCGTCCCC
>NW_009932300.1:0-287 GCF_000696875.1 Nestor notabilis | reverse complement strand
AGGGGTCGCCTCAGGCTCCGTGCTCAGCCCCTGCCTTGGGACACGGCTCCCCACAGCCTTCTGCATCCACATGTCACCACCCGGGGATGTAAAGCAATTTTTTGCATGGGTCTTGCTGTTGTTTTAAGGGTAGGAGCCTCTCTGCTGGGGACGGGATAGGTTGTTCCTCCTTGGGAAGGTTTGGCTTCTCTGAATCTACCATGGTAGGATTAGTTGTGGCCCCCATGGAGTGGGGTGGATGTAAGGGCGAAAATCTCCCTGGCAGTGAAATGGTGGCTTCTGAGCAG
>NW_009932299.1:0-4494 GCF_000696875.1 Nestor notabilis | reverse complement strand
GGGGGGAGGGGGGAAGGGGTGAGGCATGGCCTCTGGCAGGAGCTCTTATTCCTCATCATCATCGCTCTTCATCAAACTTTACAGTGTCCATGTGTTCCGAGGTTTTTGAGTTAGTCCACTTCATTCAGCAACTTGAGATAGCGCCGGTCCATGCTGGTAATCTCCTCAAGCATGAGTTCTTTCTTTCTTTCTTTTTTTCTTGCAATGAATTCTTTCCTTTCCTTCTTTTGTTTTGCTGCTCCTTTCCCTTTCTGCCTTTCACTCTTTTCTCACTTCCTCTCTTCCTTTTTCTTTCTTGCCCTGCTGTGCTCCATCTTTGCCTCCACTTCTCTTCTGCTTCCATCCTTGTCCCTTCAATTAATTTTGTCGTTACCAAAATGTTCTTAAAATAGGTACACAACAGACGTCATTAAGCACAGACATACACTTTGGAAAGAGCTCTCACACCTTTTTTCTACCATCTCACATTCGTGTGGACTTTTTTTTTGCTTTTGTCCCATCTGTGCGCCTCCAACTTCCCCTCTCCATGATGAGGGCCACACTGTCCAGCCTCCAGTCCTTTTAAGGGCCCAGCAAATAACAGAGCAAGGCAATCATATAGCAAATAGCTCTGCTACAGCAGAACAGAATCCACCACCCTCAGAAACACAATTCCAAGCACCAGACACTGGGACCTCTATTGAAACAGGTTCCAAAGACTCCAAACTACAAGAGGAAGTAGTTCAGCAATTCAAACCCTTCACAGCCCAGCAAGACAACATTCCTCAATGCCTGAAATAGCACGGGAGAACCACAGCTCCCGAGTACTCCTCATGTACCTCGATGAACAGCCATTCTTCTGGCTTCCTCTTCCACCTGCAGAATTAATGTGAAGCTCTTGCTTCTCTTTTCAGGCACACATGCTCTGCCAGAACAACACAGCAAGAACCTCTGTTCCCAGGGCCTTTGTCTCATGGAACACTTAGTCCCCTTAGTCTCACTCATTAGCGTGATCTATTCACCACACAGCCAAACAGCCACACCACAGCATTTTCACTGAGAACATCCCCTCAACGCCTAGTGCATCCAATCCAAGGAATGCATCAATGTGCCTTCTCCATCTGTCTTTGCTTCCACCTGCTCAACCTCTGCCACACAGCAGCAGGAAGGGAATGAGAGCAGGCAGTGGTGCTTTCTTCTCTAAACCTACAGGCATTTCAATCCAGGCAAGATTCTGTTAATCCGACAGAAAGAAACCACAACTGAACAACAACAGAAGTACATCAGCCTCTCAAACACATTCTCTATAATGAGTGACTTACCTCTAGTGTCACTGGTGTCATCTTCAGAAAATAAAAACCAAACCAAAACAACCACTTTCAGGACAGCAAAATTGGTTTTGAGGGATATTATACCTTAACATTATCTGCAATTTCAGGGGATGCTAGACAGAGAAAATGACTCATGCTCTCTGAAAGCTTTGAAAACGCTGGAATTGGTATGGTGTTCCGTCATACACCTCTGTCAAAGGGGAAGCAGAAGGAAACCTGAAAGCTAATTACATTCTCTTAAAAATGCAATCAGCTCAGAAGAGTGGAAAAACCTTTGCACACACTCGTGAACAGCGCTCAAAACTTGCAACCTGACAACTCCCAAAATGCATCTCCATCTCATCCCCTGTTTACAACACACTGATGGTGTAAAAGAAGAAATAAACAAAGGGTGGGCATTTTTGCTATAGACAAGAGTAGAAAACAGAAGGCACACATGGCACTCTACTGCAAAAGCAGGTTTGGTGACACTTTGGAAAAGCTCTTGACCAACAACATTCCACATCAAGAAAAAATTATTAAAGGCACGCATAGCAGTTACCTTCAAAAGCAGTGATAACACAGAAAACACCAGGCCACAACAATATACAGAACTTCTGGAGGACCTGAGAGGATCCCAAGAGAGCAGCCCTGTGTGCAGTACCGCTTCTCAAGGTTATCTATTGGCATTCTTTATCCCGTGCCATGGGAAATGCGACCTCCACAGCTAAGCAGACATTCTCTGGTTCTTCTCCACTAACACAGACTGCATTCTCCCGAGCATCACCTTTTCCTCAGGCAATGCTCTTCCCTGCTCAGCGTCCTGCTCCTAGTGACACAGACACAGGCCCTACTCAGTACCATCACTGCCACAACACCTAGATATTGCTTCACCGCGTGGACATGCTCCTGCTCAAACCCCTCTCAGACCATGAGCCAGGTCTTTGCACATACTCACCTTCCCTCACGATTGGCACCACAATATATGGAGTGATGCCCTTTCTGCACACTAAGGTTCAAATTGAAATTGAGTTCTTAAAAATGTTTTACAGCTCTGACATGCCTCATCCCAGGCCACATGGATCTTATTCTTCATGAGAACCACACTGAATGCCAGAAAACTAGAGCTGGGAATGGATGTCCAGGTATCAGAATGAGCGACGTGTCACAACAGGAATACACTATCTCTACCAAGGCTGATGGTTCAGGTGCACAAGTAGGAGAAATTAGGTGCATAGAGATTACCCCCACCTCCTCATGTACCCTGAGAAATCCTGCCTCAGCAAGACCAATGACTCATCACAGCAACATCAGCACTTATGGAAATGCTGTATATGCCCACCACTACACAAGGACAGCAGACTGAAACACTGCCTTCCCACAACAACTTTCCCAGAACAGCAACGAAAAGGTTCATCAGACAGTATTCAGCAGGCAGCATCCCACCGACTCTTACCCACATTTGCTACATCAGCCAGCAACAGCACAAGGGACTGTCCCTGGTGGGAGATATTCTCAAAATCAAAAGACATTATTGGCATTTCAGTAACACACACTGTCTCAAGATCCAGAAGGCCTCTAATTCCAAACAGCCTGCATCCTGGGAAAGGATCCTGGGCAGAAACAGTCTGTGCCCTTCTTGCTTCGTGCTATACCCCCGTCATCCCCTACTCCCCAGTCTGGGAGATGTGTTCTTAGGACAAGTATGACATTTCCCATTACTGCCTTACTACGTGGCCCATGGTCCTCCCAAGGATTTCCAATTCAGGCAAGTCTTCCCATTGCTCAAGATCAACCTTCATATCATGGGGTGCTAAGGTCCTCAGAGCCACTGCTGCACTCACCTCCTTGACATGCCACTGTTCCCCTCCCCAACTTAGGCCTCACTCCAACATTTGTTGACCCTTCCAAACAATGAGAATACATTAAGAAATTCCAAACGATTCTCATTGTACAGACTGTGTAAACACATTCAAAAGATGATGTTAGATCAGCTCTACATTGCAATGGCATTGATTTCATGCTGTGATAGAACAACTCATATGTTGATAAGCACCCAATGCAACAGATTATATTGGTTCTGTAGGACAATCTGAACTTAGGGGTTTCTTATCAGGAGGGTTCTGGGTTTTTTTTTTCCTTTGTAAGAGTGTGGCTGCTGATGCAAATATTGAAAGAACATCAAAGCAGCCCAGTGTATGTCATGCCACTTCATTGGTCAGGAGCACAAATTCACAACTGTTTACATCAACGAAAGCACCACAAAAAACATACAGATGATGTCATACACACGCGGATGAGCCTCTCTGTAACTGACCCTTCAAATTTTGTTATCTCAGATGGAACTGATCCACACCTGGGAGCTCTGTTACACCTCTAAGATGTTACACATGTATTTCTAGAGGTGGAGGCAGGACAGCACTGATAGCAATGGGCACTGATTTCCTTCTGTGAGAGAACAATCTGAATTATCAGGAGCACAGAACAACATGATGATGTTACCTAATGCAGAGAAGCATTTGGGGTCCTTATAAAAGAAAGATTCCAGTTCTTCCTTGAGGCTGTCAGTGCTGATGATAAAAATATTTAAAGACCATCCAAACAGGCTAGGAATGGAAATCTACAGGATGATTGGATTGGTAACAGAAATACAAAAGGACATTTGCAGTTGCTGTTACCTACAGTGGCTGACGGTCGTCTGTCTGAACACTTTATGCTACTGAGTAGAGTTACACCACCACTGCAAAAGAAAATGGAAGAAGTCTACAACGCCTGCCTTAATTTCATTATGATTATGGTGAGGGAATTTAGTTGGAGAAAATCCAGCACAGGTAGGGAAACTCCTGAAGTCCCAAATGACATCTGATATCACCTCTCTTGCAGAGGACAATAAGAGAAGTCGATAAAACACGCCACATAACACCAGGAATTGCTTTCTAGGGGAGATCTTTCCTTTAACACCTATCAACGAGAGCCGAAGTACTTCGGCAAGCACAGGCAGACAGATGCTAAGACGCCCGCCCAGCACCCACCGCCCTCAGGACGCAGCCCGGATCACACCAGCACCTGCTCAACCAGCAAAGGGCGACAAGGGCAACAAGGGACAAGGTGCATCGGGGGAAGGGTCGAGAGGTGAGGAATAGAGTGAGCGCCACTGACCGTCTCCAGCAGAGCGGATGCCTCCGGCTGTGTCTCCTTCGCCGCG
>NW_009932298.1:0-1101 GCF_000696875.1 Nestor notabilis | reverse complement strand
GGGGACCCCCCGCTGCAATGGGGGGACCCCCCCCGCGGTACCCGGCACCAGCGGCACAACCGGCACCGCCGATGGTGCAGCCCATCCCCGGGCACCGGTCCCCGTCCATGGTCCCATCCCCATCCCGGTGCCACAGCCGGGTCCATCCCATCCATCCCTGTGTCGCGCTGGGGTCCCATCCTGGTCCCCATCCCCATCCCGTGTCACATCAGGGTCCATCTTGGTCCCTGTCCCCATTCATGTGTCACAGTCGGGTCCATCCCATCCCCCTTCCCGTGTCACATCAGAGTCCATCCCATCCCTCCATCCCTGTGTCGCGCTGGGGTCCCATCCTGGTCCCCATCCCCATCCCGTGTCACATCAGGGTCCATCCTGGTCCCCGTCCCCATCCCGGCCTCACATCAGGGTCCATCCTGGTCCCCATTCCAGTGTCACAGCCAGGTGCATCCCATCCTGGTGTCACACTGGGATCCCATCCTGCTCTCTTTCCCCATTCCCATCAGGGTCCATTCTGGTCCCCATCCCCACCTCAGTGTCACATCAGGGTCCCTCCCATCCCTGTGTCGCACTGGGGTCCCATCCTGGTCCCCATTCCCGTGTCACATCAGGGTCCATCCTGGTCCCCATCCCCATTCCCGTGTCACATCAGAGTCCATCCCATCCCTGTGTCGCGCTGGGGTCCCATCCTGGTCCCCATCCCCCTCCCCTCTCACACCCGGCTCCATTTTTTTTTGCGCCCCGCGCCCCCGTCCCGTGTCACATCAGGGTCCATCCTGCTCCCCGTCCCCATTCCCGTGTCACATCAGGGTCCATCCTGGTCCCCGTCCCCGTCCATGTGTCACAGCCGGGTCCATCCCATCCCTGTGTCACGCTGGGGTCCCATCCCACTCCCCATCCCCATTCCCATGTCACAGCCGGGTCCATCCTGTCCCCATCCACATGTCGCAGCTGGGTCCATCCCGGCCCCATGTCCCCATCCTCATTCCCAGCCCTCAGCCGGGTCCCATCCTGATCCCTCTCCCCAGGCGCCTGTCCCAGCCCCATCCCTGTGTCCCGTCGCTCCCGGTCCTATCCCGGTGTTCCCGGTGCCCACCTTGTTGG
>NW_009932297.1:15637-44743 GCF_000696875.1 Nestor notabilis | reverse complement strand
TCTATGATTCTATGATTCTAAGTTCTTCTCTCAAACAATACGCTGGACTGGACACTTAGAGGTGAGCTTTCCATGGGGTGCTTTTTAAAATCTGTGCTGGAGAGTCTTCTCTGCTATGGGTATCATCCAGATCATCAAGAGTGTTCCTCCAGTCCCATGCCTCAGCTCTTTCAGAGCCTGCTTTACTTCTCACCACTGTTACATTCCTGTGCCAGTAACAGCCACAACTTCAGTACAGGAATAAATACCTTCCCCTGTTTTCCTTTCTTTGGGGGCAGAGAGGAAGGTGGGGAGGAGGGAATTCAGTGCGTGTCCCCCAGTGCTTCCTTTTATGAGCAGCCAGAAGTGATTTCTTCCAATCCACCATCTCCACCACAGAGATTATTTTATTACCCTTTACATTCTCCTTTCCACCACCACTTTTCCAGGCTAGCGAGTCCTACTCCATTCAGTCCTGCTTTGCAGGAAAGCTATTCAACAGTCAGACAGTTGTTCTCCACTGATTCTTTTACCTTTTGTGTCCCACAGTGTATGGAACATGTGGGACCAGTACAGATGCTGATATGTCTCTGCTCAGCTACAGGAGGAAGAGAAGGGGTGAAACCATTGCGGTGTTCAGTACCATTGTGGTTAGGAAGCTTTTGGTTGGCTTCTTGATGATGACCCACAGCTAGAAATGCAGAAGCTAAAAAAAGAAAGAGAGAAAGGAAGGCGTTAGTGTCCCTTTTCCCCTTCTTCAAGACCTCCAGACTCCAATTCTTTTTGCTACACCCTTTCTGATATAGGCTCATCAGACATGCATTTAGTGTGGCTGATACAGCCACCTAGGGGCAGTTTCAGTTTCATTCTCTGTACTCTTCAGAGGAATCCAGGAACATGGAGTAGAGGTTTTATGAGAACTGCCAACAGCTGATACCAAGATCCATTTCCAGCAGGGTAAAAGCCCATTTATAGCCCCATCTTGCGCGAGTCCTGTAAGGGCTATTTTTTTGTGTAGACACATTCGCTGGGGTATAAAGGTCCTAGTTTGGGCATTTAGTGGGTCTCACAAATTAAAAGTTATCATGTGTACAGACATCCTTCGCAGCTAAGAAGTCCCAGTATCCAGCTGGTTAGTTTTGTATCTTTATTTATCCTTGAAGAAAAGAAACCATTTCTAAGTTGCCAAGCCTAATCATGAAAGAACATCTGTACTTAGTTTTTAGTGACAACCCCAAAGGTTGAAAATGTACAAATTAACCTCACAGAAAAAAAATACCACTGACACTGAATAGCAAGATGCTGTTCTATAGGATTTTCAAACTTTTCTTTGACAACTGGCATAGCAAGTTCACATACTGATTGGCAGGATCACAGAATGGTTGAGGTTAGAAGGACCATCTACAGACATTATCTAGGTCAACTCCATGCTCAAAGCACAGTCAACTAGAACAGGTTGCACAGGATATTCTCTAGCTGAGTTTTGACTGTCTCCAAGCATGGAGACTACATAACCTCTCTTGCAACCTGTTCCAGTCTTCAGTTAACCGTAAAGATATTTTTTTCCCCTTAGGTTTAAGTGGAATTTCCTGAATTTTAATTTGTGCCCATTGTCTCTTGTGTCTTTTTCCTGTCACCACTGAGAAAAGTCTGTCTCCATCTTTGTTACTCCCCTGTTCTCCTCCCTCCTGCCCCCTGTCCCAGTATTTCTGCATATATAGAAAAATCCCCTTGAGCCTTCTCTTCTTCAGGCTGAGCAGTCCCAGCTCTCTCAGCCTTTCCTCATAGCAGAGATGCTCTGGTCATTTAATAATATTTGTGGCATTTTGCTGGACTTGCTCCGGTATATCCATATCTCTCTTTTACTGGAGAGCCCAGAACAGGACCCACCACTGGAGTTGCATCTCACCAGTGATGAGTATAGAGGAAGAATCACCTCCCTTCATCTATTGGCAAAACTCCTGCTATTCCAGCTCAGGCTACTGTTGGCTTCCTTTGATGCAAGGGTGCATTGCTGGCTCATATTCAACTTGGTATTCATCAAGAACCCCAAGTCCCTTTCTGCAAAGTTGCTTTTCAGCCTGTTGGTGCATGGGGTTATCCATCTGCAGATGCAGGACTTTTTTTCCTTTGTTGAGCTTCGTGGGCTTTCTGTCAGACCATTTCTCCAGCCTGTTGAAATTCTTCCGAACAGCAACACATCCATCTGGTCTATCATCTGCAAATTTGCTGAGATTGCACTTTGGCACATCCTTCAGGTCCTTAATGAATTTTTAAATAGTTCTGAACCCAGTATTAACCCCTACAATACTCCAATAGTGACCAGCCTCCAGCTGGACTTTGTGCCACAGATGCCCATTGGTTCAGCCAGCCTTCAATCCACCTCACTGTCCAGTTACATAGCCCATACTTCATGATGTTGTCTTAAGGATGTTAGGGGAGACAGTGTCAAAAGGCTTCCTAAACTCAAGATAAATGACAACATTGCTTTCTCCTCATCCACCATGCTGGTCACCATCATGGAAGACTATGGGTTTGGGTCAGGCACAATTTCCCCTTTATAAATCCATCCTTTTTCCTCCCAACCATCTTGTCTTTCAAGTGTCTGGAAATGGTTTCCAGGATTATTTATTCCCTCACACTTCCAGAAATCAAGGTGATGCTGACTAGCATGTGGTTCTCCAGATTCTCTTTCTTGGAGGAATCATGTTTGTCTACTTCCAGCCTTCTTTAGAGAGCATTATTCCCTTTCCAAGCAGTTTCCAGGGGAAAAGACCTGCACACCACTTTTATTCCCCAGTTTCATACCTTCATTCTCTGCCTTGTGTTCTTCACTCTGTTTCTGGTGGAGCTGTGGTCTCTTCCTTTTCAAGACAGCATGTAAAAAGGGACAAAACAGTCATCAACAGGCAGGAGAGGCATAATAACTGCCAGGATTTTTCTGCACCTTCTTGACATTCATTCTAGGGAAGGGAGTAAGGATTTTCACCACTTTTCTTGTCTGCTCTTCTTTAGGAGGTGGAGGAGGTGGACAAGTGGAGCAGACATCTGAACAAAAACTTAGAGATTGGGCTGATCATTCATTGAAGACTGAAGTTTCTCAGCTCCCTGGAAACTGGCTCTTACCATAGAAGAATATCATTACCTTTGGCCTCTTCCCAAATAAAATAAAAAGCTTACAGACTATTGACAGAACCATCTTCCAACTTACCCTGAGGAGTGGTTATATACAGGGACAGAAACGTTAATAAAATGCAAATCAAAACAGTAAGAATACGCATTGTCAACATGAGAAATTAAGCAACATGGGGAAAACATGTTTTCTGACAAGAAAATTCCTTGTATTCTCTCAGAGAGATGACCAAACCAAAAAACAAAAACCAAACAACCCACAAAACACAAGACACATGCAGAGTACTGGCATTCATTCCTGAGCTTTGTTACAAACCATAGAACAGTTTGGATTGGAAGGGACCTTAAAGCTCATCCAGTTTCAACCCCGTGACACAGGCAGGGACACCTTCCACTAGAGCAGGTTGCTCCAAGCCCCTGTGTCCAACCTGGCCTTGAACACTGCCAGGGATGGGGCAGCCACAGCTCTCTGGGCACTCTGTGCCAGCTCCTCAGCACCCTCACAGGGAAGATTTTTTTTCCTAATATCTAATGTAAATCTACCCTCTATCAGTTTAAAGCCATTCTCCCTTGTCCTTTCACTACTTGCTCTTGTAAAAAGTCCCTATTAAATTTTCCATTACATTTGATTACTACCTTAAATCTCTTCATCACTGCCTCTAAAAAGGCAAGATATAAATATATATGTTATATTAACATGTAATATATACAGTATATATAGCACATAGAGATATCTATACATATATGTATGTATATTTAATGATATAAAAGAAAAAAAATAGGTACACTTTTCACACAAACTGCATTTCCATTTTTTCTTTACAGAAATATATACTCATTTTTCAGGTTGAAAAGAGTATGAAAGAAGGAAAAAGCTACTCCTGACTGAGACTATTCACACACATTAACATATTGCTGGAAGTTATTTAGATACTGTGGTGACAGCTGAAGTAACAATACCTGTAGAATTCAAAATAGTAAGAATGAATATATTCGCTGACAAGAACCTTATTTTCCACTTCTTTGCTATCTTTGTACAGACTGTTCTTGGTTATTTCTCAGACTGAATGAATGTCTACAGAAGTTGTTAAGCTGATACCCAAGGGAACCTCCTTTGACCCACAGAAGAACTGCAAAGATTTCTGAGAAGTTCCCATCTCCCCAGGGCTCTACAAACTCTAATCAGCAGTGATGATGACACATCTTTGCAAGCATTCTTAGCCCTCTTGAGCTAATTTGAAGGTGGTGGCTGTGTACAGTCAAGAGCTAACCTATGGACCCCTGCAAGTGCTTCTGACGTTCAGCATTCCAGTTGCTCCACTACACAGCTGGGTGCATCATCTCACCTTATGCCCCAGTTGTTTTCATGCCAGACTCTGAATATGAATAAGGGAGACTTTGTGACCTGCAGGGTGTATCCACTCCAGATATTGCCAGAGACACTGCAATCGTATTACCAGATTCAACTCACAGAAACCACTTCACTAATCTGTAAGCAACACTGACTTCCAGATGCAAGATTAAAGATCCTGTATCCAATTAACAATGCCTCAGCACATCCTCTTGCTTATGAAATCTAATTAATATTGAATTTCATCAAATTTAAAAGGCTGTGCTGTGATTAATTTCAGTACTAGTTCTTCAGATTTCTAAAATGAAAACCAGTTAGGAAATGTTATAAAAGTTTACTTAAAAGTCTTGACAACTTAATGTCATGTGCACACATGAAGCATTAATCAAACCACATTAATGATATTGCTTTATATTCATAGTAATATTGAAATAGCAGGGAAAGAAACAAAACTCAAGTGTCTTGAGTCCCAAGGCAGTACAAAGAGTGCTTTTCACTTTCAGGAAAGCAGTGCTTTTCCACTTTGCATGTGGAAAAATCCCTTGCACACTTCAGAGCTCCTCAACCTTGCCAGCCAGAGCACAGACCCACAGCCATTTCACGACATGCTTGTCATAGCTCATTTAAGCACTCTGATCACTCATGGCCTGCTAGGCTCAACGTTTCTCCATTGCACAGGTGACACACATCTCTCTACATTGCCAGTTTCATGAGCACAGCTCTCTTGGCAGCAGCAGCAGCAGCAGTTCAATAACCTGTTCACAACAAAATATTCAGAAACAAAACGTCAGAGACATTGACAAGTGGCAGTGATGTTCTGACAGTGGCTGACAAGGTCACACATGCAAGTGAAGCTTTGCTGTGAGCAAAACTGTGAAAGCTTGTTATGATCAGGGCCTCTTAAAAGAAACACCAGGCAAATGAACCAGTGACCCTTATTTGTCCTGAAGAAACGTAATCCTTTACACTTATTGTGGGGGTCAGTGCATATAAAATAAAGATAGGTTAAAGCTTCCAGACTAAGATGCAATCTTGATTGCAACTTGGAATCATCCCTTCTTTCCTGCTAGAAAAAAATGCCTTTTCAGACTTGTTCAGGAGTGTGAGGCTGGGCTTATCTCTAATTCACAGACCTCACAATGCAAGAAAATGCTTGTCTGAAGCACACTGGAAAAAGCACAAACCATGTGTCAGAGAGATTTCAACTGAGCATGCATTGATTAGCTCTTGGCAAACAAAACCTGAAGGTTCAGAGGTTATGTTTGCAGAGAAGCAATCCTAAGTTGATTGAGTGTTTTTACTGTGAAGAGGCCTCCAAAGGCAGCACTGCAAGTAAAATTCAATACAAGCAACATGGAACTGACATCCTGAATGCTCTTCCTGGATGTGTGGAAGATGAGAGACTTTTCCCTTGTTTCTTGGACACACAAGTGAAAAACATGCACTCCTTGCTCAAGCACTGACCCAGTTGTTGCATAAGGATTATTTGTTCCAATTGCAGTTAAATCTCTTCAATACAGACTTACTTTGAGCTATTGCCAAGGCTTTAATGGAAGCTTCAATAAAGCAGCCATAAAAAATCATTTAATTTGTGCTAAGATGCACCTTGAACCTGAACCTGAGCTTGCCTGCCTGGCTTGACTCTCTGTACTGTCAGCCAGCTCTTTGGATGTCATACCCCAGTTGCTGCAATCTTCTAGTGCTTTCCCAAAGATTTTCTGATCTTCCTAGCTATTCACTTTCTATAAGTTTCCATTTTCCTGGTCAACTACATTCATCTAATTGGCAACTGACCTGGAAGACAACAAACATGTTATTAAAGAATTATTATGGGAGCAATCAATAGTCAAGTTAAAGGATGATATCTCCATTGTTGCCTCCCATCCCAACTTGGGCAGCTGGCAAAATATCCCTGCTACATGAACCTCATAGGTGGAAAACACCCTACTACAAGCTTTTCTGCCCATGTATATTATGCTAAGAGTATACAGGCACAGGCTTAAAGAAAGTAAGCCAACGTGGGAAACTTGGAGGCAACAGAAACTCCAGTCAGGGGAGAAGACAACAAAACTCTAACTCCTTGGGCTGTGGGAAGGAACCATAGTGGATTATGTAGTGCCAAGGAACATACCTAGCCATTCTATGATTCTATGATTATATATGATCAGCTTCAACAGTTCACAATCCCATGCCATGCTTCATGTCGTCACTTTTTGCTACATTCCCGTTTACTCTTCCTTAGTTTATCGTCCTCCTTTCTCTGATTGATTTCTCCATTTCTCACCTATCATTTATCTCAAGCTCTCATGTTGACAACCTGTTCTCTGGCCTGTGCCATTCCCTGTAATATCTAATGATTTTCCAAATCTTGCTGCTCAGCTAGTTTTCGGTATGTTTTCTCAACTAAATACAAAGGTTTTCATATATTTTTAGTATACCTTTGTTCAACTTCTCGTCTTATCAGTGTTTAAAAGTGTAGAGGTCTCCCTGTATAAACCATAGCTCTCATTTAACCTTGTGACAGCAAGATATTTTCTCATGACTACTCAAAACTGCTCTTGTCTGATGAATTCCAGCTCTGATCTTATTGTTTCATCAATAATCATTTGGCACAAGAGTTCTTAAACATTTAACATGGCATATTGCATTTCATCTTGCTTTTCATTTCCTTCGGTTTCCTGAGCTTTGATCTTCATTCAGATCTCTGGACTGTGGAGAGCACCTGTCATATGTTTAACATAAGCTCCTTTTCATTGAAATGACCTGACCTAATCAATTTAAAGATTATTTGTACCCAACAGTTCATCAGTTAAATAGGTCCTATAGCTGCATGAGCTGCTTGAGAACTATGTACCAATTTACTACAAAACAAAAACAACATTGACATATTTTTTTTAATGTTAAGCCATTATCCTGTGTTAGAATCAATGTATAAAATCGTTAAACAATTTTTACTTTAATGAAAGATTAAACCTTGTTTATAAGATTCTAAAATCATCTGTATAGTTTGTGAGCAACCCAGAACAGTTTGTGAGTGTGCCAGAAGTGCAATGCCAACTAGCATATTGCTGTAGCCATTGTAATTACAACCCAGCAGCATTATCTAAAGTCATAGACCCATACTTATCTGCAAATGTGCTGAAATGATGCTGTGAAACTGAAAAATAACCATGTGTCAGACTATGTAGAGACAATCAGTAAAGCACAAGAGACAATTGCACCAATTAGGTGCAATTCCAACAACACAGTGTGTATGGTTGACTCATCATGTCATTGCAGCAGAGTACAACCCTGAAAACAAGATTTACCCTGTACAGTGAGTGAAACAGACAAAGATTATTTCAGAAGTTGAAGATTATGGCCACTTTCTCTTGATATTTAATTATATATCAGATACTTAGGTCTCATATGTAACAATCTTTATATGGACATATAAGAAGACAGAGCTTTTTTTTTAAAACAATTTTTAATGTTAACATCAATTTCAAGGGCTTATTAATATCCAAAATATAACAACTGGACAGTGAGGTACTTTTTTCCAAAGAAACCAATAGCAAAACTCCAGTTGAAAGGAACACTTTAAATGCTTTAATATTCTCAGACAGTGTGTTCTAATAAAAAATTGAATCAAACTTCTCAGCCTTAAGATGACTGGGAAGAACATAGAAATAGATTTCAAGACTATGAAAAGTTTTTTGCAAAGAGAAAAATAACGGTATTTGTAGAGAAAAAGATAATAAATAAGTAATTTAAACTGGACTTTAAAGTGAGAAAGCTCAGCTTAGAAAACATGAAAAACTTCCTAAAGTTAACAATCATGAAATAGTGGGCTAGGGTACCTGGAGAGATTCTCAAGTCCTAATGTATGAGCATTTCTCAGTCACATTACTGCCTCAAGGGCTTTGACAGAATCCAGAATAATTGCAAATATTATACAGCAACACTAAGCAGCAACTCTGTAATCCCAGATGGCAGCAGCCTGAATCTTCGTAACTTCTGAGTGAGAACAGACCTGAACTGCTGTCTGTCAAGTGAATTACTAACACCATTGGTCAGTGAATTACCAACACCAGTTCAGCTAGAGCAAGAAAAAGAATACAAATTATTACAGGCAGCAGGTCTATCTGGTTATCATTTATCTGTCTCAGGACAATTGAGTTTTTGCTCATTCAGAGACCATTAAAAGGCTCACCTTCAAAACTTGCAAAAAATCAAAACAATAATTGGTTAACTTCTCACAGATGATTGTGTATAAACAGATCTATCTGGTCCTACCTTGAGGCAAAATAATCAGTCCCAAAATCCTTTCCAGACTTATTTTCTATTATTCTAATGATCTTATTGTCCTAGAGAAAGAGAAAAGGGAACATATGCCTTGCACCATGCACTACAGGGTACAATTATATTTCATTGCTTTTACATATATGGCTATTGCTAAAGTTATTCCTTTCCAGATACTTTAAACTGAAAGAGATCAGGGGCTCCTGTTCTGCATCAATGACTTTCTACACATGTAAGTAATCCAGCAGTGTTCTTCCAAAATAGGTATATGCACATAGAAGCCCTTATTTAAAACAAGCAGTATGAAATTTCAAAAATAACTTAAACACTGATTAAACATCACATGAAGTGGCTTAATAAATGACTTCATGGGTTAAAGAACAGAAAACAGACTACAAATGCTTTTATTTTATCACACCTGTTTGAGCTTTTGTCTCCTCCCCGTCTTACTCTGCTTTTTTAAGTGACAAGCATTCACTAATCAAACTACAGTTCAGAGATTAAATTCCTAAAGAAAAACAATCTAGAGGCATGTTAGGGAGATAGTTCCTTCTCAATCCAACACTTCTGTTATGAAGATGTCATAATGCTTCCTATGGGAATAAACAGGAAGGAAAAGAGAAGGATCCAGAGCAGATCTGCCTTGAGAGATATGAAAAACTTCCATGGAACCTGTTAGATGGCAGTGAGAACAAAACAGTTTGCATAGTAAGTTAAAAATTAAAAGAACAACAAACTGTTGCCATCAATAATAGTTGTCTTGAGGTTTCTTCTGTTCTTGCATATACAAACAAGATTGCTAAAACTAGAACTGCATCTGAACTAGCTAACCTTTATACCATTTTATATTAACCAATAATGTCACTTTTCTAAAATTTTGGGTGGACATCAAGTGCTGAGGTCAGGAACAGATCCTTCAGAACTTTATGATTAAACTCTTCTTTCATTCCAGCTTTCAAGAGTTTGCTTTTTTGCTACCACATTCAAAAACTTACCTGGATAATAGTTATGGCTATTTGCTATGGTTGCTTTCAGAAAATTCTCTTAATTTTAGGCACTGGACTCCAACGCTTTCAGTCTGACTGCTTCAGTAATAGTCAGTTCTGCATTTCTTGACCATATGCCTTCTTAATGTAAGACAAATATTACTAACATCTCCTCTGCACTTTATGACTTAGATAAAGATTGTCATGCGGTTCCTCTGTTAGGATTTCCTTTTGAGTTTGCCGTCTCTCTGTAATGCCCCCTAGCATTTTTACAATGTACATGGAGTTCAAAAGTATGTGGTTGTCTATTCCAGTTATTTCCTATGGACCTTAAGGCTGGATTGAATTCCACTCATAAAGCAAGATGTAGGTCCTTTAAATCACTAATGTTACAGCATGATTGCCAAATCGGTGCCATTTCTGGAACAGAAAGAAATGAAACTCCAAATTAGTTTTCCAGCTATGCTCAGCAGCAGTCTGAAGATGTTGAGCCATTTAAAACACTTCCTTTAAGAATGTTTCCTTAGCATCTAATTTATTTTTCTTTTTCTCTCAGATCACTCTAATTTAATCAAGAGTCACCTGATTTACCACGAGTTAGCTTCACATATGAATATTAGCATAGAGGATTTGAAAGGGCTACAAATCCTTAAAGTGATGGAAGGCACATTTTTTCTAAAGAGATACTGGTCCTTCCAGAATACAAGGAAGGAACAGAGGGTGATAAATGTGAAGGCCAGGAATGAAGTCTCACTGTGACTAGAGGCAGAAGAGGCCTTGCAAAAGGACCTCATTCACGTCTGCTGTTCATGCTTCTGATTTTCCTGGGTAGCTCCTGCTGTGGTAGGTAAAAACAAATATGATGCTCTTTGTCCACCACCCTCGAGGATAGGAATTATTTCTTTTTTCATGGTGTCTGAACAACAGAAAATCCTTCTTTTGTCACTTCTAAATCGAACATTCAACTTCAATGCACCACTGTCATTTCAGCTCCAGTCACGATGTGTGTACAGCATAACGATGCTTTCTCTGTAAACCAGACAGAGCTGTAGAGTAGCTGGAGTGACAGGTTCACACTCTGATAAGTTGCCATGATTTCTATATAAGCTTTAAAAATAGGCTTGATGAATAGGTTGAATAGTATGAAACTAGTGGGAGCCTGAAACAAAGCCCAAAGGTAAAACATACAGAACATCTAGAAAAAACACTGACACTGAAATAACATTATGACACTTCCTCTCCTGTTCCCTTCTACCAGTTTTCAAGACTACTGTGGGGCATGCTGTAGTATAATTGGCAACTGGTCATCTAATTGTTCCCATATTGTCAATAAAGTAAAATGTGGAGTTATGTACACTTCGGGCCAAGAGGCCCTGGCTGGTCCTTTAGTGTAGTGTAAACGTATAAAACTGGTTTTAAAAGTGTCATTGTCAAAAAAGGGGAAAGTTCTTTGCAAATGGTGAAGTCTATCAATACAACACAACTCCGAAAGACCCCAGCTCTTTAGTTGTCTGGGCAGGAAGGATCTGGTTTGTGAGAAGGCTTTACAGAGCACTTCACTTTCACTCTGTTGTGGAGCCCTTGTAAGAGGTCTGAGCAGCCAGCCCACATTTGGTGAAAATTATTTACAAGCTCAGTACAATGGATACTGTTAGAGAGCAATAGAAACAAAACATAAAATAATTGGAGGTGCCTAAAAGCCACTGGAGAAAGGAAGAAAAGATGTTACATTATCACAGGCAGGATTCAAACACATAGTGAGTAAATTATTAGTGTTTGAATAGAGAGCAAACTCCAGAATTTTAGCTATATGCCAAGAAAACCAAAACCTGAAGTCACTCGTGACTTGCAGAGCTAGACATGAAACAGGTGTTGAGCTTGTGCCGATCATCTTGCTAGATACATAGCCCATAGCTTTTTAATTGGACTTACTACTCTCAGTCACTGTTTTGAGAATAGATTTTATCAGTAGCGTCTGTCACCTACCATCCATGATCTGTTAATGATCTGGTGTATCCAGCTTCCATGAATTAATTTCTCTTGAGTTCAAAGAAATTATTTACCACTGATACATATCAAAACCTATCATCAGAACTGATGCAAAGCAGCACCTTCTTGGTAGCTGCATCAGACAAACCAAGGACTAAAGGTGTATAAAATTCTACTTGTGCAAGATTAAAAGTCCACTGCATCTGTCTGTTCTCGACCACTTTTTAGGCATACTGCCCAATGCAGACAGATAACCTTGCATTTCAAGCTTCACCCCTTCTTACCAGAATTATTATTCAAAATTCTTTATCAACATGCAATTAGGTTCTGTGTTTGGGATTTTTCATAAGTGTTTGGGAATGTTAATAGGGTTGGGAAGATGATAACATTTCATACAGTGCTTGGAGAAAGACTTGGGCAGTTTGTATTCCTTCACTTAACAGAAACCTCAAAATAGACAAACTATCAGAAACCCTAGGAAATTATAAAATGCAAATGATTCTCCCGTCTGATTTTCAGCCACAGGCAAGCTCCAGCTAGGAAAATCTTTCTTCTTGAAGCAACACTGAATTCAAAATCTTCTTATCTAGGTGATTGACTCGAGCCAATGTAGTTTCAGGTAGAGATTGAAAACAGATTAGCAAAGCAACTGCCAATTCTCTTGATCCTCTGTGAGGCCCACATGGGACAGGAATTCCTCCAACAGCTCAAGTACATAGAGTTCTACATCCAACGCTGTCGGCAGACCACATTTTACAGACATTACCTCTGCTTAAGTTGTATTTGTATCTGGTATTCCTGTAGTAATTATCCTTCTGGCTGTACTTCAAAATACTTAATTAGACAGATGAAGACATCAGGCGTTGTATAAATGCATGCTGCAAAAGAACTGTGGTAGAGGATCTTCAGATACGGTTTTGGCAGATGTCCTGATTGCAAACACAATCTCTTTAATGTTCAAATTATGTTCTCTTAATGGTGTTTGCCCTCAGTACATTGGCTGTAATTTACAAGCTGTAAAGCTACAAATCCAGTTTGTGCCTGCTCCTGTAGGTATTACTGCTCTATTAATATCTATTAAGTCTCTGAAATATATTAAAATTCATGATCAAAACATTTCTCATGGAATGTTTCAGGCTAATTCATATTAAATAAAAGGTCTGAGAGTCAGGAAGCAAATGACACTGTCCAGAATCAAAAAGGAAAAACAAAACTCTAAACGTGTTTAAAAGATATTATTACATTTGCACCTGAGGGACAGGCTAAAAAGGCAAAAGAAATTTGTAGAAAAACAACACTTAAAAAGACACTGCTGTCAGCATAAGCAAGTAGAATAAAATCCAGAACAATCGGAGGGTTAGTATTTGTATACCTAACTTACATTTCTAGAAGGCACAAATAGAATTTCATGCTTCACTGAATGCTAAGAAAGTTTAAGTTATGTCGTGTCCCTAAATTCTCTGAATGAAAACTCTGACATTTTAGCATGACTGACAGCCAGTTTTTGAGTACATCTGATGGCATTTTGGAACACCTGCAGCTTTCCAACTAGCAGAGAACAAAATATGCATCTTTTGAATCAGCAATGTATACACTGTAAGTAAGAAGTGAACAAATAAACAACATCCCAAACATCTAGAAAGAAGAATTACACATATTTTTACTACATAGATCTGAAATTAATGGTGGTATAATGAGCTCGAATGCAGAAAGTACAGCCAAATGAGGAGGCAAAGGTGTGTGTGTGAGGAAGGCAGAATACTGCAGTATTTGTGAATTTCCAATGTGAGACAGAGATCAGATTTTACTTGCCTGTTTCATGCATCATGTGAAATGTATGGTTTCACAGAATAATAAGAATGAAAGAATACCTGACATTAATTTTCTAACTTACTTGTGATCCCAAGTATACATGGAGATTGATCAAATTATCAAGAAAGAGAGTCAGGGAGTGCTCTGTATCAATGGGTGACATCTTCCAAGCAGCTCAACTGGAAGACAGGAAGCCTGCACTTTGTGTGTGTTCCAGCAGTCGCTGCAGAGAGCACATTTCTACAGGATCACTAGAGCTGAATGTTTCCAATGCCCCAAATACCCCTTCTGAGAGTCTAAGAAATACACACAAAAAAGAAAAACGATACAGTCATGAAAGCAATACAAAAGAAAGCAGTGTAAATACAACACCTGTTATTAATACATTGAAAATATTGACTTCTATATAGAGATACAGCTTACTTTGCAATGCTTCCCATATCTAATAAAGAAAGTTGAGTATGAGAAAAGCAATGCTTTAGCAGGTTATGGGCAATCTTTCTCTCTCAGCCTCTGAAATGCTGCGAGTTTCATGCCCTTTTATTTGTGGGCTACTTTCAGTTTCATAAGAATACATTATCAGCAATAAAAGACCAAATTGTTCCAGAATTCTTGACCTTATTTTTGGTATTTTTTTTTCTCACAATCCCAATAGCCTTTGCAGAAAGTTTTTTAGCATATAAAAAGCTAAGGAAAAAGAAAAAAAAAACAGATTTAGAGACTACTTCAAGGCAGTCCTATTTAAATAGCACATTTCACAATTCATTATAAACTTTATCTATTTGTTTCAATGGTGCATTGTATCATTTCCCCTCTACCACTGAATAACTAAGAAAGTCATTCCATGTTTAGTCAGTACCATCTAGGAAGACTATCACAGAGGAGCAGTTAACATTTTCACAATCAAAAAGTTGTCATAATATCAGCCTTCAGAGTTGTCTCATATTTCTCCGTAACTATTGTATATAGAACACTTAGTGACTATAACTGGAAATGCTGACATCCACAGCAGTTATTAAAAACTGAGTTTTCCAGACCAGTTCTAAACTTCTGGATTTTGCAGAGCAGCTGTAAGCTCATAAAGGAAATTCACAGAACTACAAAATGGTTTACATTGGAAGGGACCTCTAGAGTTTGTCTTACCCAACTGCCCTGCTCAAGCAGGACCACCACTGTGCCAGTGTTCCATCACCCTCACAATAAAAAAAGTGATTCCTGATGTTCAGAGGGAAAATCCTGCATTTCAGTTTGTGCCTGTTACCTCTTATCCTGCCACTGGACACCACTGAAAAGAGCCTGGCTCCATCTTTTTTGCACCCTCCCTTCAAATATTTATAAACATTGATGAGATTCCCCTCTCAGCCTTCTCTTCTCTAGGCTGAACAGTCCCAGCTGTCTCAGCCTTTTGTCATAGGAGAGATGCTCCTGTCCTTTTATCATCTTCATAGCCCTTTGTAGGGCTTTATCCAGTATGTCCATGTCTCTCTTGTACTGGAGAGCCCACAACTGGACACAGTACTCCAGGTTTGGCCTCAACAGTGCAGAACAGAGGGGAAGGACCACCTCCCTTGACCATCTGTCAAAACTCCTCATAATGCAGCCCAGAATGCCATTCACTTTCCTTGTGGGAAGGGCACATTGCTGGCTCATGTTCAGTTCGGTGTCACCAGGACTCCCAAGTCCTTTTCTGCAAAGCTGCATCTGCATACCCCTATCCACCACTCTAGTTTTTGTCCTTTTATTTTCAGTTTGCTACTGTCAGTACTAGGGTATCCATGCAAACAGCTGCACCAACTACAGCTGGGAATGATGGCAAAACACAGCTTTATATCACTACCTTTTCTGATTAACTACGGTGTGAGTAATGGGACTGGAAATGACTCAAGTTCATAGAAACATTTTTTTTCCTCTTAGGAACACATAGGAAAGCATTTTTCAAACAAGCAAATAAATATTCTTAGATGCAACATCACCATTTTGAGAGAAGAGGATGTAATGGATGAAATACAAGCCAAAGAATCAAGAGACCTTGATCTTGCATCTTGGAGTGAAGTAGGTTCACAGCAAATTCTCAGGAATTTGCTGTTTTCATCCATGATGTTTCACTTCCACCAGAGTTCTTGTCCATGGGTAAATGAGCTAGACTACTGCTAGCCCATTTGTCTCTTTGTATAGCTTTTGCATCTGTTAGATGAGCATCTTAATCTTTACATTGTTTGGGTGCTAAGAGATTTAGTTCATTAATGTTTATGAAGCAGTTCAGAGGTTTAAATTGAAAGTTGTATAGGAATACAAATTACTATTAAATTCTCCCATATCTTACAAAAATACAGTTCTCTTGTCTCTTATAAACAGGACTCCCAAATATAACAATGAAATTCCAAAATATTCACTGTGATTCCTAGTCTTCTTCCCTCTTCTTCCATCTGCTTCACCCCATTGACACACAGTAACAATCTTCACCATGTCTAAAACTGAATGAAAAAAGATTGCAAGAACTTCCTCAAATACAAAATAATAATATTAAAATATCCAACAAATCTGAAGGCTTTTTACAAACATACAAATGAGTCAAAGCTACAGGATGTTAGTCTTTAGCATTAAGGATATTTAAGCCTTAATATTTTACTTAGTAATGAAGCAGAAGTATAATAATTACTGACAAGCAATTAACACATTTTAGTGAAGAGGAAATATGTCATTTGCTTTAGGGAAATAAAGCAGTATGTGCTACAGTGATGATTAGGGAAATTCAGTCCAAAATTCACTGTGTTTCCTTTTACAGATGATGGTGAAATGTTTTCACATACCTTTCGATATGTTTTTGAAGATTATTTGAATGTGATGCATTTGGCTTATGCCTCAGAAGCAGTAAACAGTGAACGTTCACAATGTTCAGTCTTCATAAATAGAAATGAGACCATAGAGAGGAAACAAGCACACATTCAAAAAGGATGGGTAACCCTTCTTCATTAAACAAAAGATGCAGCTTGTTGCCAAGGATGTTTGGCTGAAGAACTAAGAATATCCTCTAGATCTTTCTGAGGTGCACAAAAGAACATTGCAGCTACAGAGAAACGCACAAAATAAAAAACCAAATCTTGGAAAACAGCCTGAGGAAATTCATCTCTCCTCTACACATAAGTATGCTATCTTCTCTTCATAGGCTGACAAAAACAAGTCAGGAATACATGAAGTAATTGAAACAGAAGGTGATGAAAGGTTAAGATTCAATTTAAAATTAGGATTAAAGCTTGGATACCAGAATGGTTGGGCATAGTTTAGGTTTATACGAAGATTTTTTTTTTTTTCCACTACTGATAACTCTAAGAAAACTCCTTCTGATTTGAAGTTATATATACTTTTCAAGCATCCTGCAAAAGGGCACACTCAACTTCCAAATGCCTTTATAGTGACAGCTTCAACAAAGTACATCTCCCCTGAGTACCCACCAGGATAGTCTCAGTGTGCTGGGTGTTTGCTCACAGCTCTAACTCTGTATTGCAGCCATATTACATGTTTTCCTGTGCTCCACTGGTAAGAAAAAGCTACAGGAATTCCTCCCTTGTAGGAATTCTTTGATCTCTAGATTATAGAGCCATGTATCCTGATCTCAGTGTGTGACCTCACTGCTAGATGCACCATTGCAAAAGCCACAGGGTTTAGAAAATTTATGAAAGAGGCTAATGGAGTCTCATTCTTGGAAATACAGGAATATTTATTGTATATGGGAAGTCTCATGTCTCAACAAATGAAACTGCAGAGACAAGCCTGATCAGATACTCAAAATGCTCCACAATGTATAGTGATTTCAGCAGAACAAGGCTTAATTATGACTTTTGTGCTTTGCATTTCCGGACATTTTTAATAGTTTTTCCACAATTCTGCTCTGTCAATTAGACTCAGTTTCACCTAGTTCAATCTGAACACAAAGCGAGTTTCTATTGGTAAAAAAAGTGTGCTCACCCATTTCCACTAGCATGTGTCAGCACTCACTTCTTACTGAGAACAGGGCTATGAGAATTAAGTTCATTGTTGATAAACCTGTTCAGGAACACAGCATTTTTCATTGTCTGTTACTTTTTCGTGTCAGGAACATCTATTTCCATCCTTTCTATAATTATTTTTCAATTTTAAAAAATCACCATTTCTGCATCGTCATTTAATATTTCTGAAAGAGAGTGGACAGGTCACTCAAGGCAAAGTTCTAATTGACTGCCAGACTTCCTTATTCAGAGAGGGCATTCAAACTCTATGTAAAGAAGCATGGGAAACGTCTGTCTCAAAGAAGGGAAAATGACAAATAGGCCAACATTAATTTAAACTCACTGAAGATATCTTTAAAAATAGCTGTCTGCAGTTACAGAGTGCTACACCTCCCTCATTTATTTGCCTACTCTCTGCAATATAAACCTAATTGCAGAAATGATCTATTCAGCACAACATAATTTAAAACTAACAGATTACATTGTAGAGCTTTACAAAAGTCTCTGGGGTTTACTGTGCTGCTGCTGGCTCCTGCAAGTCTTCAGAGGAGGATCATTCATACTAACACTGCTAAGAGGTGAAAAATTGGTCAGTCCTACTTCTGCTTGGCACACTGATGTCTCCAGTTTATTTTCATTAGCTACATTTGGACTACAAATGAATCACAACAGATATTAAATACTAAACTCTTCAGGCATATGCTGAGTCACTGGCTGCGGGCCAGAGCATTAGACCCACTACATCAAACTGACATGTTCTGCCAACATTTATCATCTTGTGTAATTCCATTGTATCACAACCTGTCTGAGAAAAGGTAAAGAATTAATCATTGTGATCAAGCTAAAGAAATATAAATCTTCAGTTCCACATATTGCTAATTAAAACATACTTTTAAAAACTCTTCTAAGTGAAGTTAACAAACATTGTTTCAGTGACTGTATTGTTTTAATTAATTTATGTATGTCATTGTAGAGCATATATACATTGCACTTGGGAAGAAACTCAGGAAGGTAGTCTGTGCGACAACTCCATCCCTATGATGCCTAAGGATTAAGTAGAAAAGATGAGAAAATAATGACTAGGCTCACAGACCAAGTTATCTGACCTACCACTCTCCAATAGTATATCCTCATAGTCAACATGATCTTTTCAGTACTTACAATCAATAATAGTCAAATTACTCCTCATGAAGCCCTCTATCGAGATCCAAGATACTTACAGACTGCTGGAACACCTCAGTTTATGGACATGTTCTGCTCAGTTCACAAAGCCAGTGTTCTTTTCCCATCCAGCAGCAGTGCAGTAGGGTGCACCAGATGCGTAGGCAGCAAGTCCTCAGTATTCAGACCACATCTTTGGCAAAGACACTCATTTTCTGTCTTGTGTGGTGGATCTCCAGTTTTCATCTTTTCCTTTTTACCCTGTGGCACTGTTTGCTGCTCTGAAAGACAGCTATCTGACCACTTGTTCTGTCATGTGGTCATACACTCGGCAACTGCAATTGACCATTTTGGCAGGCTCTGAAATTTTCTCTCTTTTCAAGTGAATATTGTTGATCACACATCAGCCAGACCATAGTGACCACGCTTCAATAACAAGGTCTTCCTTCTTTTCAGACACTTGGGAATATTGCCACTGTGTTGATGACTTGTACCTTCTGAGTGCATTAAGAGCAGCACATGGGTTATAGGAGCGAGAATCAGTGCACTTTAAAAAGTTCTGAAAGCTGTAATCATGTAGCTCTGTACAGAGCAGTACTGTTGCCAACAACAGGCCATCAGCTTTGTACTGAATTTGCAAGGCTTTAGGCCTGAGGCTTGTCAGCTGTGCTCTGTCTGAATATATCTTTTTTTTTACTTGGTGTAGCTGTGTTTGCAATTACCCTAACTGACCCGTTGTGTACCTCTACTTTGTTTTGCTTTTGTTTATCTTTGTACAACCATACTTTTATAGAGATAGTAAAAAACAGTTACTCTCTGTATGAGTACTTAAGACTAACAAAATGTAGTATGAAGAGGTATCACCCTGGTCCTATTGCAGAGGCCTTAAGAAGTGGAGACATTTCTTAAGTTCTTAAGCTGTACAAGTACAGGTAAGGGATGATAAAAGATGAGACACAGACTTAGCACTGGTCACTATAAACAACTCAACCATGATCCATAACAAAATGCAGACAAAGTTGGGTTTAGAGGTAGCTAAGAGAACAAAGAAGCCATATCCAGTACATGTAAAATGCACCATACATTATAAATCCAGATATATCATGGAGCTGCAGACCAATGAAGTAATGGCAAAGGTGTGAAGTGTATCAGCAAATGTATAAAAATGATACAAGAGTGAAGAAAAAGGAACATTTTTTTTCTGCAACAGATCTAGACTAGTAACAATTCTTGAATTAGACTGCTAATATTTCAACTAGACTAATTTAAAAATCATGGATGTATATTTATGTGTATATGGATATGTATTTATGTGTATGTATATGTGTATACACACACACATATATATAAAAATGTGTGCTTCCCCTTTGTCTGTAAACAAGATTTCGAATGTGGCAGACTACTGATGCCACTATTCAGGCTAACTCTCAATGCTATCCATGTTTGCTTATATTGCACCAATGGAGATTAAGGCAGACAAAAGACAGTACTGAAGCTACGGTAAGTCTAAAATTTAAGCAAAACTGAATAAGTCAACTTACAGCCTAATTCAGGGAACATGTCCTGACTGGTAGAAATTATAAACATAGGTCAAAATACGACAATGAATATGGAAGCAAAACCTAAATAGATACAATTTTAGTTTGGAAGGAAATTTCAGGACTTAATTGGCAGATATTTTAAAATTGCTAGTTTTCTCATTACAATTCTCACCATCTCCTGTTGAGAGCTTTGACATGATTCAGCTTCCTGCAGGTCAAGAAACAAAATAAATTAGAAGAGCTTTCTTTCAAATTGTTGTTGTCTAACAAGACAAATTGAACAATGAAACTTTCAGTTGAGTAGTTTCTAAATTCAAATGCATGGTGAATTCATACAGCCAAAACCAAACATTCTCAAGTAGTTTCCTCTTTTTGCATCTGAAATGCGGTCAATCAGAATTTCCAGTTCTCCCTAAAAGTGGGACAGAATTCATACATGCTAAAATTGCGTATATTGTTCAGTTTGGAAAGTCAATGCTTGAAGATTTTTTTTGTTTTTAGCAAAGAATGTTGTTGGCCTTTCTTCTTTAATTAATGTAATTATATAAGTTCGTGAACTAATTGTCAAATTTCTTGATATGAAATACCAATAATCAGCCAATAAGCCTACTATAGCTATAATGACTGAAAGAAATATTCTTTAAATACGTTATTCTGTGGCTGTAAACAGAAATTTCCTTATGGAATAAAACTAATAATTTGATCCAGTGTCAACATCTGATTATTCAGGGATAAGACAGGAGACTGGGAAATGATTCAGATAGAGCAAAACATATGTAAATCAGTCAACAGAATACACACACACAGTGCATTCTCCTGAGAAAGTACTTGTAACTGCAAATAATCAAAAGTTAGATGTAGTTCAGTACAGTGTTTCAACATTGTTAGTACCACACTTTGCAGAGTCTTTCTTAATTAGCTATATAATAAGTACAGCTATGCTCATTTCCCTAGTTTTTGCACAGGTTACACTAGAGAATACAAGCATACAAGAAAAAAAGATACACACCTTAAAGGATACCATTTAAGCACTGGACTAGAATTCAGGAGATGTAGGTCTCATTCTCCAGTTTGCTGATGATTTGCTGAATTATATTTGGCAACTTATTTTTTATTTCTATGTTTCCCTAAATATTGTTTTTCTATGTTGTCTATACAAAATTTAGCCATTCGGAAATTATACATGGCAGAACTGTCTCTTGTTGCTTTTCATACTACGGGAAACACTATGGATATAGATCCCAGTGGAGAACATCTACGTACTAATGCTGTAAATTGCTTAACAGCTTAGATAATGAATTTTCTGAAGCAGTTAATTGCCCTACATCGAAAATACATCATCTCTTTCCTACAACAGTCAGCATGTCAGTTCAGTTGCAGCCAAGGAGAGGAAAAAACCTAAAAACATCCCAGTGAACACTAGGAAAGAAACAGAAAAGTCTCTGATTTTCTGCTTTGATTTGCCTTGGTGGTTAAAGCTGTACCTGCCACCCACCCACCCCTCTGCTTGTAGTTACTGGAGAAAAGTATGCCCTCCTCTGCCAGTCACTAGCTAGTATTCCACTTTTCACAGTCAAAAACAAGCACAAAAGTTGCTTCAAAGTTAACAGCACTAAAAATACATTAAGAGAAACACAATCAGAATAATTAATTATACTCTATTTCTGAACAAAAATAATGCTATCAAGTACGAATGAACATCAAACAAATACAGACAAAATATAAACAATGATACTTCAAAATACACTTGAAATGAGGTCCAAATTATTTCTAAGGCATTCAATATGCTCTGACTATTTAGAATTACAAGACATTTCTGCAAAAACGTATTAAAATAGGTTACTTAAGTGTAGGTTGTTTTTTCACTACTTTAATGGAAAATGATTATGAGAATTCACATGCAATTTGAGGAGAACAAACATGTCAAGGTTGAACTTAAGTAGTCTTTTTGAATAAAATATCAGTGTAATCAGTTCCATTGGCAGCCATATACAGCATGGAATTACGTTATAATCCAACAGATCAAACCACACTGCATTCCCTTTCTCTATTCTAAAAAAGCAAAACTCTGAACTAAAATAGGAATTGATTTTTAGTGGTAACATTACAGCAAATGCATTGTCTATGGTGATTCATGGTGGAAATTGTAGCTACCTGCAGGAGGTACCTTAAAATTCATATGTCTTGGCCCTTAACAGACCTTTGCTGTCACTACTGTGTCATTGTATAGACACAGAGATAGCACCTGATGACTTTCTAAATTACGCATATGTGAAAGGAAGATAGATTTTTGATTTTTATTTTTATACACTACCCACTGGGCCCTTTTTCACTGCTTCACAATTCAGGATGTTGAAGTCACACTTGAAATCTTGAAACAATACACTTGAATTGTTAGGAAATGAATGCAGTTACTTATAGCTACTTATAGTTACAAACCAATCACTGGAAAACCAAAATAAAACAAAACAAACCTTTGCCAGAGGTGTGCCAAAGTACACAACATACCTGTATCAAATTACTTATGCATAATCATGTGATGAACATAATGTCAATAATTTTTGACAGGAAAGCTGTATCACCAACTGCATTCTGGTTTTTTCAATAGTTACGACTGCCAAAGTATCAACTGTAGAGAAGAGCCTTTGTACTTCATAAGTATTCCTTACTAAACCGTAGGCAAAAAAATAGCTTCTCTGCTACTGCAGTGAGACATCTTTATCAACATTTAATACAGAGTGAATAAATTATGAAATTCTGGAAGTGTTTTGAAGTAGTACAGCTTTGACTAGCAGGAAAGCATGTAGTTTATTTACTTAGTCTGCTAAATAGTAAATGAATGTGTATATAAAATGTATATAAATGTACTGGCACATTTTATATACATAGATATACACAATCTGTGCCTAAAAATAGACCTATAATACAGACATTTTGAAGTAGCAGTAAAACCAGCTGATTTTAAAACAACAAGAATTTTAGAAGCTATGCCAGATGCAAATAATGACTATTAACATGGCACACCAGCATTAGAATTTGCTACCTCCCAAACAGAAGGAGAGGAAATTCCTTCTAAATATTAAAATCATGCTGATGTTTTTTAATCTGTTTCTAATTCTGGTATAGTGAACCTACATATATTTTCTGTCTGGCCATATTACGAAGCTCTTTTTCTTCCCACAGAAGACATATATGGATATAAATAAGGTTACAGGGTTTCAACTATCATTCCAGAAAACCTGACTATGCAACAATTCCTTTAAAATATTTATTAAAAATAGAAGATATGTAGTGTTGGGAACTAAGTTTTTCTCCTAAAGTATAAACCTTCCCAATGTTCCCTGTAAAGTGCTTATATTGTAAACAAAGCAAAAGTTAAGAGTATCATCCTGAAATATCACTTAAGGTCTCTTGAAGTTGTCCCACACTGGTATTCCATCTGGATGCTATCTAATGCTCCAAGCTTGTCCCTTTGGTAATCAGATAGCCTCAGGTGAAGCATAGGCAGGTTGACTTCATTAGGAACAGTTCTGAACCTTCTGTTCAGAATTACAAGTTCTCTTCTTTTGCTGGATAGTTCTTTGTTCCTCTTGAATAGTAGAGATACCTGTGAGGAGGAGGGTGTAGGGATGGAAGGGTGGGGATGGGGAGAAATCCATAGTTAGTGTGTGTTGGAAGTAAGAATTATCCACTATTCACAGTCACCAGGTGTGGAATCAATCTTCACACTATCAGCAGAAAGCTGATGTACAACCATGATGTAAGAAGCCAAGGAAACTCAAGGAAACTCAGAAGTCTATCAAAAGAAATGTTTTACATCAAGGTTTACAACAGAGTTTGATGCAGAAATCTCTGGGTGAAATTCTGTCATTCATGATACACACAGGAAATTAATTTGTCTAATGATCCTCTGACATAAAATTTATGGACTAGTCTGCGTTGCATGCAAATAGAATTAGAGCAGCATGATGCAAAGATCTCCCACAGCTAGTCAATGAGGCCTGAATGCAACATCATGTTATGTGTGGGCCAGCTTTAACTTACGTAGCTGATGTAACGTAGCCAGAGACTTCAGCACTGTGAAGAACTACTTGAAACTCTTTAACATCACTTCTTTCTCCTTTTCTAATTCCTCTCTAGCCTGCTAGAAAATTAGCACAGAAAGTGATGGAGCTGCTTCTGTCAGCTTTATATAGGTGAACGTTTTCTCATAATCAAGTTGTATTATATTGTTATGATGTAAAGACTTCTTCTCATTATCAGTGCTAAAAGAAAGTAGAACAGGTGTCTACTTTTTGTCTCAAAACTCCACAGTCTCCATTCCAAGAGTCAGACCTCTTCCAAAATTTTTCCTGGCTACTTGTATACAATATGCATAACCCGGATATCCAAAGCCCTTTCAAACATGTCTTTATACATTTGGTCCCTCAGTAATCACAGTGTTATTTTGATTACTGAAGTACTGACAGACATTAAAGTATTCCAGTAATAAGGAAAGAAAATTATGAAAAATAATTTATAGTTTTGTATACACACTTCAATACATGTGGAACCAACCAACAAAAATAGGCTGAAGGCTGACAGCAAACTATCATTCAGCCTCCTATGTGGACAACATAATCCTTAATGGGGCACTGTACCTGTGCAAAAAATAGAATCATAGAATAATTTAGGTTGGAAAGGACCTTTAATTATCATTTAGTCCAACCCCCTGCCACAGCAAGGACACCTTCCACCAGACCAGGTTGCTCAAAGCCTGTTCCAACCTGGCCTTGACCACTGTCAGGAAAGGGCATCCTACTACTTCTCAGGAAAACCTGTTCCAGTATTTTACCACCCTCATAGTAAAAAACTTGTTCCTTATGTCCAATCTAAATCTACCCATTTTAAGTTTAAAACTATTGTCCCTTGTGCTGTCTCTTGTGCTGCGCCCTGGTAAAAAATCTCTCTCTCATCTTTCTTCTAAGCCCCCTTTAAGTATTGAAAGGCTGCAGTAACATCTCCCTGGAGCCGTCTGTTCTCAAGGTTGAACAAGCCCAACTCTCTCAGCTTTTCTTCATAGCAGACATGATCCAAGCCTCTGATCATTTTTTGTGGTCGTCCTTTGGGCCCATTCTAACAGGTTGATGTGTTTCTTGTAGTTTCTGGGACTCCAGATCTGGATGCAATACCCTAGGTGAGATCTCAGGAGAGTAGAGTACAGGGGGAGTATCACCTCCCTCGACCTGCTGGTCACACTTCTTTTGATGCAAGCCAGGATACAAGTGTTGGCCTGTGCCTTGCTGGCTCATGTCTGATTTTTCACTCACCAGTATTACCTAGTACTTCTTGGAAGGGCTGATCTCAATCCCTTCATCCCCCACTGTGTATGTGATATAGATTGATTGCAGTGGGGATTGCACTGACTAAGGTGCAGGACCTTACACTTGGACTGTTGAACTTCATGATATTCAACAGAGGATGTGACATACAGTCCCCAAGCCTGTCAAGGTCCCCTTGCATGGCTGCATTTTTATGGCCCTGATTTCTAAACTCTGAGGCCATTCTTGTCTTCCAATTCTTAAAAAACTTTCAAATTGTCTTTCACTTAGCCTAAGAGTTCCCAAAACTACTTTCAACAGCATCTTGCTGTGACATGGAAAGGTATTACATTCTTCTCAGTTAAACTGCCTTAGCTGGACCAAACCACTAAAGACTCAAACAAAAAAGAAAAATTCCTCTTTACGTCAACTCAAAGTATTTAGTTTACAGCAGCTGTATAAGATACTGGTCTGATAGCACAAGAATGGTTCCAGACTACAGAGAGCTTTCTGAACCACTGTGTGTAGGAAGGTGCATTCTTATTCGATATTATTTGACAGACTTTATCTATGCTTTATACAAGAACTCTGTCAAGCAGACATCTCAGATACACAGAAGTCCATCTTAAAGTTAATCTTTACCTCAAGCTGGCAGGAAGAACTGCATCAGAACTGCAAGAGGAAACCCATCTTATCTCAGCCAAACAAGTCTGTGGTGACATATGCTTCTACTCAAAGATGTGAAGCTCATGTAAGACTGTCTGAGATCAGTGCATGTGATCTCTGCAAGGGATCAGAGCCATCTGACTAGTGTTGCAAACAGTCATTCTCACAGTCCAAATGCTAACAGACAGCTTCATAAACGTGCACTTTTTCTACAGACAATGTGGACTTCAGGCATCACCACTGTCAGGACACCACTTAATTTTCTGTATTCATCACTGAACTGTGCCAATGACTCCATACCTACCAGTCGGCCAAAATTCAGGCTAGATGCTCCTTCATTTTTTCCAACAAGAGGCGAAATGCACATTTCTACGTACCTCATTGCTAAAGAGGATCTTCATCTGAGTGAGGGGAGAGGATCTGCGTCAATGACAGTCCTATCACAGATTATTTTGGTACTTGCACCAGATGGATCCCTGGATCACTTCTCTGTTCTACACAACGCAATGTCATGAAGTACAGCCAGATTCTACATCTGAGTCTTTTATACCTAGCGGGCCTGATGCTAGCCAAATCTAGTCATCTTGATGCTGACTAACTGCTAGAGGGACAAACAGTTTTGGCTACAGCCCCTATCATTCTGATTCACACGAAAAAATGCCTAAGAAAAAAGACTTCATTACTAACCAAAGTGGGAAAAGTTTTGTCATGGAATTGTAAGATCAGAAAAATGCACATCCTTTTTCTGTGTTATGAGGTTACTGGCCATCCCTGAAGTGACCAGAACATTCCTGCAAGTCTCTTACAATCAGTTAGCCACAAGTTTTACAGACCTGGCCATCTGATTTTGACATGCACAGCAACTAATATATTAGGTTCCAAGTCGTACGTTTTCCCCAGTTTTAAGTCATTATTTCCCTAGAGCTCCACTGTACTATTAACAGGAAGTCTGTTCATGTTGCTTCTCCATTTGCTATTTTCTGTAGAAGACTTGGTAAAGGTAGGCCAATACAGCCTTTTAGTGGAAGGACAGCTAACTCAAAAGATGTAATGGCTGCTGGTCTGTGGGAATAGGGCAGCATTCTTACAGTGCCACACAGACCCTCAGCTGATAGCCATCAGAACTGCAGGTAGGTAGATTGAAGGCTCTTGCAGCCATTGATGTTTAAGTAAAATCAAAAAATACTTCAGCAGACTTTTCTACCTCCTTGGGGAGAACTAGAAGTCAACAGAATGCTGGTATGACTCTACTAAACATCACCAGCCAAAGCAGTCTTCTTTCGTATGTGCGAGACATAAGAAGTAAGAATCAACATAGACAACCATTTGGAAAAAGAAAACAATTAACAGAAAATGCTAATTAACATTATATGGAAGTGGTTCCAGAATGGAATAAAAAGTAGAAGAGTGTCTTAAGTCACCTAGATATCACTAAATCAAAAAACCTACTTGAGATTCCAGGAGCATTGAAGATGTGCGCTTTCATCTACTGTCTAGTTTGGCATGTTTTAGAACAGTAAAAAACATTATGACTGTTAAATACAAATTTTAATCCAATTAGAGAGGTGTATTAATGTTGAAGAATACATAGACAGCATGGTAAGAATTTGCAGATAGAAAAAGCTCCATTAATGCATCTCTATTTCCAAACAATGAACACACGGACCACGGACCCAATACAAATGAGGGCTACCTCTAACAGGCAAAATTCAGAATTTGCTGTCATTCCCAAGCTATATTGTCCTTCTGTATAAATAATACCTTGAGCTATTCTTTGAGCAGTTAAAAATGTATAGCTATCAGTAGAGCCAGATTTGACAGTTTCCCTCTTCATGAACTAAACTTATGGTTGCTTCTCTAACTCTAAAACTACAATAACAATGGAAAACATTGCATTGAACAAAGTTCCAAAACTTGTAAGTGTTAAAATATCAATATATGTGTTTGATTATGAAGACTGTGTTCTTCTATTCTTACTTGAATGCAATCATTTTTTTTTTTCCCCCAATAAAACTAATGCTTAACCAACATTTCTTTACATGGCTGGGATAGTTAAAATTCTTCATAGTAGTTTGTATGGTGCTATGCTTTGGATCTGTGATGAAAGCAGTGTTGATAACACACCACTGTTTTAGTTATTGCTGAGGAGTGCTTATACAGCATCAAAGCCTTTTTTGCATTTCACGCTGCCCCATCAGTGAGTAGGCTTAAGGGGTACAAGAAGCTGGGAGGGGACACAGTGGGGACAGCTGACTCCAAATGAACAAATACATATTCCATACCACAGGATAGCAATAAAAGCTGGGAGAAGGAAGGGCAGCGGTGAGGGATGTTCAGAGTGATGGCATTTGTCTTCCAAACTAACAGGCGTCATCGATGGAGCCCTGCTTTCCTGGAATTGGCTAAGCATTTACTTGCTGATAGGAAGTAGCTAGTGAATTCCTTGTTTTGCTTTGCTTGTCTGTGCAGCTTTTGCTTTACTTATAAAACTGTTGTTATCTCAAGCTATGAGCTTTCTCACTTTTTACCCTTCTGATTCACAGCTACAGGCTGGGTGGAGAAGATATTCAAAGCAGCCCTGCAGAGAAGGACTTGGGGGTGGTGATTGATGAGAAGCTTGACATGAGCCGGCTTCAGTGTGCGCTTGCAGCCCAGAAACCAACCGTATCCTGGGCTGTATCAAAAGAAGCATGACCAGCAGGTCAAAGGAGGTGATCCTGCCCCTCTACTTTGCTCTTTGGAGATCTCACTTGGAGTATTGTGTACAGTTCTGGTGTCCTCAACATAAAAAGGACATGGAGCTGTTGGAGCAAGTCCAGAGGAGGGCCACGAGGATGATAAGAGGGCTGGAGCACCTCCCGTATGAAGACAGGCTGAGAAAGTTGGGGCTGTTCAGCCTGGAGAAGAGAAGGCTGCATGGAG
>NW_009932297.1:9142-15425 GCF_000696875.1 Nestor notabilis | reverse complement strand
AGGCTGGACAGAGCCTTGGGTGACATAGTTTAGCGTGTGGTGTCCCTGCTCACGGCAGGGGGGTTGGAACTAGGTGATCTTACGGTCTTTTCCAACCCTAACTATTCTATGATTCTCCCCCTCATCCCACTGCAGGGGAGTGAGCAAGTGGCTGTGTTGTGCTGAGCTGCCTACTGGGGTTAAACCATGACAGAGCTACAGCACTCAGCTGAACATAACTCCTGTATCTGACCATTGCTATTTTTGCTTATTTAGAACTAATCTTTTTTGATGTTACTGAGTTTCTGCTTGGATCAAGTCTTTTAATACAATTTATTAAAAATAGATTTCTGCATCAATTTGGATATTACATGTCTACTTCAATATAAAACCCAGATGAATATTTGAAACCAGTATCCGTTGTCCTATTTATAAATAGGCTCAAAATCAAGGATCTTTCCTCTTGTGCAATGCAATATTACACCAGAAGGAGAAAAAAAAGAAAGAGAGGCACAATGGATGTGACCAGAATAATTGTGAAACGTTACAGAGGTATGTTTATGCATGTTTACCAAATTTCTGTATAAATAATACAATTCGACTGCTGAGTAATTTTAGGACATTAGTGATAAATGGGCACAAGTTGATTATTCAAGATAAAAAAGCTGAAGGTCATTATCCTCAGCTAGTCATTAATCCCATGAAATGACTGGAATTGAGATATTAATTACTATTACAATGAAGATGGGGAAGAAAAAAAGCAGCATGACATTTTTCTTGTGAAACTGTCTCAGTTTCTAAAGAATGCATGTTTCAGCACCCAAACAAGTTGCTTGAATAATTTTTAACCCTTTCATGCATGTTCAGCACCCAAACAAGTTGCTTGAATAATTTTTAACCCTTTCTACAGTTTATTCTGTAGAAATACTACAATTTTCATGTCATCACCTTACTTAAGGTTTGGTTTCCCACCTTATATTCCTTGCACAGCAAGGGCAACAGTTATGGGAAAGAAAGATAATGCACACAAATCCCCAAAACCAGAAAATGAGTAAAAAACTTTTCCAGAATATTTTCTCTATGAAGCGTGCTCCACAATGAGGTAGGAGATTGCGTTATTATGCTGTATGCTATCTAGCTGTTTATTCTGCATTTAACAGTGCTTTTAGCAATACCACACATCCAAGGTGATTGCATAGCAGCTATGGACCTCTTTGTTCCAGAACAGAACTCACCTTGTAGCCTTACAACATATGGAACTGATACTCTTAAGTCAACTTCATCAGAAATTATTTCTATTAGAAAAGCTAGAAACTCGCTATGTGCAGACAGGAAGACAACTTGTTTCCTGCTAGAAACACTATCATTCTTATTCCAGTATGAAAGACCCACACATGCGTCATCATTACCACTTCTCACCTTTGAAACTGAAAAACTCAATCTAAACTAAAAGCTTTCTAAAATAAGAAAGTTTAAAAAGAGGCGTACTGCCCTATAGCTTGCTAAAGCAAACAATATAAAGATATTCATTGCTCCTAGTAACTTTTTCTAAAGCTTTTCTCTGAACATAGAACAGGATGCCAGGAAAATTACAGGAGGTAGAGTTTCTGCTGGAAAGTTTGCAGTTGCTTCCAAAATGCTTCAATGTGTATAAAAGAGAGGAAGTAGAGCAAGGCTCAGAACAGTTTTAGGCAAGAATGGATGATAGAATGTTACTCTGAGGGCTTCAAACCAAATTCTGCATGGTGGAATAAAACCATAAAAATGTTGGACACTGATAAGTGGCTTGCAGTGCAGCTTGAGAGTGATTTGTTCATCTAGCTTGCTTAAGCTGTTTGGATAGTTTGAGGCAAAACCTAATGAAGCTTACGTGCCAGCCAAATGAATCATTTGGTACTGGACAGCTGTCAAAACTGGGCTGTTTGGCTATTTGGAGAGAGTGAGAAGCAAAAAGAAAAAAAAAGGAGAAAAAATTACTTAAGTTCTGAAAGCTTTAAGTGGCATTAAGCAAAGCATATCATAGGAAAAATGGCAAGTCCTCTGGAAATAGAGACATGTTTCATGTTTCTGACAGCCAAAGCCAAAGCTTGTTCTCTCAGTTTTCTGGAAGAAAAGGGAAAATAGTAAGTTATTCGGGAGTAGGCCCTTGCATAGAATAGAAGCAATGTAGTGGTGACAGGGGAACCAAACATAATTATGCATCGCAGCAGGTAATAGGATTCGAAAGCATAATTGCTGGTGACATACCAACAACTGGGTTGCAGTTTGGCTATTTGTATCTGCCAGCTAAAGCCAGAACATGCTAAAGTGACATACATGCAGGAGAGTGGGTCAAAGTCTAGAGAAGCAGCTGTTACGTGCACACATTAATAATTCTAAACAAGAAGAAAAAAATCAAATCTAGTCAACATACTTTCAAACTTCTAAGGAGATTCGTACCTATAAGGAGATTTCACTCCATTCCTTTTGCCCACTCTAAAATCAGTTTTGCCTTTGCTACAAGGCTCATGAACAAAGCACAAATCAGCACTGACTGTGGATAACTTTAGCCCTGCTGAAGAAGTTGCATGACTCAGGGGAAACACAATGTGAATTCCAGTGTTCCTATGCTCATGGGAAAATCAAATACGTAGCGCATCCACCATTATGAAGAAGGATGCTAAGTATCCACTGTCTTTCTCCAGACTTTATGTATGAGTGGAAATGTACTGCTTGCTCTTTTCTTCCATTTCCTTCTGCAGGATAAACAGCATAGAGAAGAACACCTTATCACAGAAGAACACACTGTCATCCCATGTAGCTATAAAGAGCATTTTCCTACATCTCCTCTAAAATAAAACTTAAAAAAATGCAGGAAAATAACTTAAGTTTCTACAGAACAACTACTCTGTAGTTAAATCCAGCACAGCAGAAAAATAAGTAGTCCTGAATAAATCAGGAAAAGCAGAATGTTAGTTATTTTACTGCTGTTGTTCTCGTGTGCATTTCTGTGGCATTCCTATGCTACATGTTAAAGTACTAGCATATTTGTCTGCAATCTTTAAGCATCCTGTATATTTCAGCAATTACATTTGCAGCAATAGAACATGGGGAAACGAAATTAAGCTGCACTAAGGGAAGTTCAGATTGGACACCAGGAAAAGTTCTGAAGAAGACCTCCTGCGAGGATGATCAGTCACTGGAACAGGTTCTGCAGGGAAGGAGTCACGCCACCGAGCTTGTCAGAGTTCAAGGAGCTTCTAGATGACAGTCTTAGTCATATAGTTTAGTTTTAGGTACCCCTGCGAAGAGCAGGGAGTTAGAATCAATGGTCCTTATTGGGTCACTTCAACTTGAGATACTCTGATTATATGATATAAACTAATAGAAATCTTATTTTCATAGTAGTTTGTGTAAAATACTCAAGTCCATATTCAGCACACACCTAATTCATTACACTTAATTGCAGTAAGATGCTTTTTGCCAGTCTGTGAGATAAATGCTTATACAACCACAATACATTTATATACTTATTGTAAGACTTGCTTGATTTTGATATTAAAAATGAGAGCTTTTTCTTTCTTTTTTTTTTTTCATGAGTTGTGTGATATTTCTTCTACAGCACTACACCTTGGGAGCTTGTGATTAGGACAAAAAGGTAAGATACTTGAAAACACTTATAACCAAATTTGTTAGACCTCATGACTGCAAAAGTGATTTGTAAACATGATTCAAGTATACCCTGAAGGTTTAAAAAGTGAATTATTATTTTATTGTGGGAGTGGTTAATTATGATTTTTCAATACTTACAGCTGGCAGCAAGACACTTGTAAGCTGGAATTCCAATTCTGAGAGTAGCCTATAAAAATATTCATTCAGGCTAATATTTGAAATTTTTCAAGCTGGAGTCAATCCGTACCAAAAAGCTTGCAAAGATAATAACTGAAAAATGCCACTGAGGCACCAGGAACTATAAATTCTTAAAACTTCTTAATATCTGTAGTAGGTGAATTGGAGGGTGGTGTATGTTTGTTTATTTGTTTTAGGAAACCTAATTGCACTCTTCCAAGCTTTAAAATGTTGATTACTGCAAAGACAAGGAACAGACTTACTTAGGGGAAATAGTGAATTTTTTGCTCTGAAGAATATCTGAGATGATAAATAATTTCACGTAAAAAGAATGAGAAATGCTAAACTGCTGTTGTGGTATATATTTTCCCATGTTCCTCAAAGGTTTCCTGCAATAAAGATATACCATCTCCAGGAAGGTTTACAGGAAATGTGAGGGAATTGCTGCCAAACTTGTTCTGCTATCATCTGAGTAAAGAAAACAGATGTGGCAAAAACCCCATGCTTAGATTAGCTAATATGTCCGTGCATCCGCGTATTACAATAAACCACATATTGCACTAAGTTTAAGGTGAAATTGCAATCATATAAACAGGTAGATGATACATTTGGTTTTAGCACATCATATTTAACATTATCTTTGTAAATTGAACACTCACCTGTTAGAGAAATTGTAATAACCACTTTCCTCTAGAATCTCTTCAATTAGAGTCTACAAGATAAAAGAAATAAATTTCAGTAAGTTGTGTTTATTAAAAGTAATAAATTAATACATATAGGTATATTTACAGCTTACCTGCAACTGTTCATATGTCATCCCTTCTGCTATGTCAGAAACACCAATACCTAAAAATAAAAGACAGTTAATGCTATACTACTGAATTTGGGGTTTATGCTCACTTCTCAGTTTCTTAGCAATTCCACTATGATGATAATGACAAGAGAGATGTTTGATCATCAGCAGCTTATTCCACTGACCACAATGACCCCTTCATCTTGTGGCATGATGTGAACTTTTAAGGCACACAATGCTATCACATTATGAGAGTTCTGACTGATGGAAGATATTTTAAATACTTAATGAAACAGAACACAGCAATGCAAGTTTCTTACTCTTCTTCACTTGCAATTTATAATGGGAAGGCCACAGAACCAGCAGCAATTTGTAAGGATAAAAGTATTCTTTGCAGGTTAAGATATTCAATAATTATAGACACTGAGCACCTGAACAAATTGCATTGTTGTCTCTGGAAATAAAACTTATATTTTAAGTGATTGTTAGGGACTCATTTCCTACTCTAATATCACCCTAGACACCTAGAAGAATTTCTGAGTTTTGTAATAAGCTGTGGAACTGATATGCTAGTTTCAACACAAAGACCAGCAAAATGCATGTTTCTCACCTGTCTTTCTGGCACCACTGTTTTTAATGTTACTATGTCCTCTAGTCTTTGGATTGTGACATAGCCTTTCCTGTTTTTATAAGAATGGAAATGGCACAAATACCAAAACACTGGCTGTGCATTTCCCTTGTGTCCATTGTACAAAGACGTATATAATTAAACATAAATATAAATACAAAAATCTCTGAACTACGAATTGTGATTCCCCATCATGGATGATGCCAGTGCTGGTAGATTTGATTCATGATGGAGTTCATGATTTGTCACACTAAGCATCATTATTCTAAAGTACATTTGATACTATTTGTTTTCTAAAGTGTAAATATACATACATGCCATTATACAGATGTGGTACAGCATGTAGCATTTCCCTCCTCCAGACTTTAGGGCTTGATTGCAAACATGACAGAAGGACAACACAGGTTTTAAATAGAGTTTGTTTAAAAATCATGTGCAAGGACAGGTAAATCCTGAGTATGACATTTTCAACTACAGACATTTCTACTGATTTTCATGGATGAACCATGTGTTATTTCATCTTTGATATGCCTTTGTAATTATATAATTCCAAAGTATACTCTCTCATATTAGTAGAATGCTCCATAGTTGTAAACTATGCAACCTACCAGGAATTAAACAACACAAAAACCAACCAACCAAAAACCTCTGATAATAAAATCAGGAGAGTTAACATAACTTTACTGTCTTGAAAGACAGAGACACAGATCTTAGAGTAGCAATTCCTTTTGCTTTGATACCATACACTTTATTAGACATATATATGCTACTATAGAGGTTTTGGTGCTTTGTCTACCTTTTCTATCATCTGGAAGAAACATATTTCCACCTGAAGAGAGAAGTATCACATGCCAATCTGCAGTGAAGAAGTTGGGCTCAATCAATTCAGGAGAACCTTGTAGCAGCTGGGGAAAGGTAATAAATAAATAAATAAATAAATAGATAGATAAATAAATAAATAGATGAAAGAAAGAAAGAAAGAGAAAGAAAGAAAGAGAAAGAAAGAAAAAGAAAGAAAGAAAAAGAAAGAAAGAAAGAAAGAAAGAAAGAAAGAA
>NW_009932297.1:848-8963 GCF_000696875.1 Nestor notabilis | reverse complement strand
AAGAAAGAAAGAAAGAAAAGAAAGAAAGGAAGAAAGAAAGAAAGAAAAAGAAAGAAAGAAAGAAAGAAAGAAAGAAAGAAAGAGAAAGAGAAAGAAAGAAAGAAAAAAAAAGAAAGAAAGAAAGAAAAAGAAAGAAAGAAAGAAAGAAAGAAAGAAAGAAAGAAAGAAAGAAAGAAAGAAAGAAAGAAAGAAAAGAAAGGAAGGAAGGAAGGAAGGAAGGAAGGAAGGAAGGAAGGAAGGAAGGAAGGAAGGAAGGAAAGAAAGAAATACACAAATGAATTAAAGGACACCTCAAAGCTCCATCCTTCCTGTCTGCCAAAACTTCAGACTTTAATGAAGCAGTTCACCCTTTCCAGTGCAATCAGAAGTCAAAAGAGATTTCAATACTTTCTAGATTAATGAAACAGTGGTGAACACAATTATGCACATCCTACCTTCTCTCCAGAAACACTGACTGAATATTGCAAGCTGCCAACCTGCACTTACTATAAATCACCGAGTTCTTTATCTGAATAAAATGTCATAAGCTATGTATTTACATGAAGATAAATGAGGAAGTGATCCCTTGAACTTAGGAGAGAAACAGCTGATGACTCTAATTTTCAAAACTGAGGCTTCAAGTGAAACTGTTAGTACATATTCACATGGTATTGTTCCCAATAGAGGGATCAGAGCACTTTCAAACCTGAAAGTCAGCTCACCTACTGGATTATGTAAACAAGGAATCTGACATTAAACTTAAAAACATCTAGTTTTGAAAATATCCACTGGTAACAACTCTGACATGAAAATATCTTTGTGGGCAGGAGAGAAATTCCAGTTTTGCATTTCTGCAGCATGTTGACACTTTTACAGTTACAGAAACAGAAGAGTATCTGTTGTTGGAAGACCTTTGCCCTACCACCAATCAGTGGAGGCATCTTTTTGTCTGTTATTCTAGTTAAGTTTTCTAATTCAGCAGTTAAAAACCCATTACTTTAAAATTTTATTTGCAGAAATTACACAAGCTTATAACAACACCTCCTGGAATAGTCCTACCTAATTCTTTTCTTTATTTAGATTCTTCCTATTACCTCCCAATGATGTTCATGTTACCAAACATATTTATGGTGGTGATTTTGGTAAAATATATACCACTTATTTACTGATGCTTATTAATTCTCCATCCTTCTATCTGCATTTTTTGTTGCTGCTTTCTCTTAATAGTTGCTATAACTATTTCCTTCAAGGTAAAAACACCCAGAATTGCATTCAGCATTTCAAACACCTTCAATTTACTACCATTTACGTTTCAGCAGTGTATTTCTTCCCTTTTCTTCAGGTTTAATGTCAATAGTTTTGAAGGTTAACATAATTTTACAGTTGATAACATTTATAAATAGGGTATATATAAATAGATTTCTGGGCATTTGAAAAATAAATTAATTTTATAATAAACACTTCCTGTTTCTTACCAAATTTTTGGGCACCCTTCCCTGCAAACATCAACTTAATACACAATTACCAAAGATTTCCTTAGATCTAATATTATGGCTGAAATACAGAAATTATTTAATGTAAATCCCAGCTTAATTTACAGGACAGCAAACTGACATGAAACCACTGGCTCAGTGGCTTTAACTGTCTTTCAAATGTACTACCAACATAAACACTAAATAGCCATACTCCGTGTAGCTTAAGCATCTCAGATTGATTATTACAAAAGTACAGGAAGGATTTAGCATTTGGGGTCAGTCCATCCTGTAGTAAACAATGACAATTCCACTATTCAGTGTAAGTGGTTGACAATCAAATTATGTTAAACATGGGCATTATGTGAGTAATAAGAAATCATCTTTATCATTATATTTTAGATACAGTAACATACCTAATAACTGTTTTGTCATTAATTCAAAAATGAAATATCTTAGCTTCACAGTGTCCCACAGTACACAGAAGCCAAGGATGTCATTTTCATATCCTCTGCTGACTACAGTCTTCTCAGGAGATTTTGAAAGAACATTTAGAAATTCTGATAGTATTTGTTAGTTCTTTCTCTGTTGAAAGCACCCAGCATTTCACTGGAAAACATGCAGGCATGGTTCTTCAGTCATGCCATTCTTGCAAATGTGCACTATTTTTGAACGGATGACACTAAACTGTTGCTGACACAACAGTTTTATGCAACAACAGGACAAGGTATGCTGTATTCAAGACACTCTGGGACAGTGTTTTATTAAAATTCATGGTTTGAGTAGGAATACATTCCAAAATATGAATAAGATTGGGAAACTAATAACAAATTAAGAAGAACTTACATAATCTCTATTAGCCTTTGCCACAAAAACTTATGTTTTCCTTCCTCTTCTCTTTTTAAGCTCCAATGAGAGGAAGTCCAGTTTTGCATATTAGCAGCTACCGGGTCCTTTCCATTTACAAAAAATATTCTAATGATCAGACACAAACTTGAAACCAATCTGTAGAAACTTCTTACTTAAGCTCCCATATTTTCCAAATAAAGGATAGATAGGGAATATTCTAAATATTTCCTTTTAAAAATGGAATCTCACACTTTGTGATATTAATATTAATAGCTTAATTCGAATAGAAGAAGAGACAAATTCAACCACAGGTAGTAAATGGTGTACTACACCTTTTTCATTTCTGATTTCAGATTATAAGGATTGCTCTGCTGACTGAAGAGGGACTTCTTGAATCTTTCAATGATTCGCCTTTTCAAGTTGTACTGCAAAGCTGGAGGAAGCTACATGAAACAAAGACACAGATGTTTTCACTGTTCAGTTTCAGCTGATAATAAAGATGGCATAATCAGCAGGACCATTATTGGGAAAAAAAAGAAAAAATAGTAGCTACACCACAAAAAGAGACATTGATATTTAATAGCATGGTGATAAACAATAGTACAAGATTTGATTTAAAGGCATATTATAATAGTGCTCCTTACTTTGCCCATTCTATTAGGCTTGGCATATCATGTAAAGAACATTATAACAAGCTGGAGACAGGTAATACTACATCTGCCTCCCTGATCACAGTGCTAGTATTTTGGACATCTTTCTACAGCTGAAGACCATGAAACATTAGATCAGGTTTCATGTTGGCTATAATGAGTGACTCCAGCTGAAATTAATAGAACTTCAAGCAGCTCAGACCTTCATTCCATGTGTGTAGAACAGCTTCAACAAGCTCTTTTAAGGATCTCCTATGTTGTTTTTGTATAGTTGGTTATAGCTGCAGACAGGGTTTGTAAAATTTTCTACCATTTAGTATACACTTCATAATCACATTATTGATGTAAATTCACAAAGTGCCACTCAACTGAATTCAGAAAGCTTTTCAGCTACTAAGGGAAGGTTTGACCACTAATGATTCCCATTCAAACGCTATCACAGAAGATATTATAAAGGGTTTTCCCTTTGGAACAAATTACTGCTCTTAGATGGCTATAAATCTAGAACAGCTATATTGGCCTCACAGGAGTCTCAGTTTGCTCTGACATATCAGGGATCGAGGTCACACCCTAAGCATAAAAGACTTAATCAGACAGCTAGCTGCATACAGGGTTTTGTTATATATAGATACTACTCTCTTTTCACACAGATAAGGCCTTACACATATGCATTAAATCAGATGTTGAATGTTTCTTAGCCTATAAACGAGTGAAAAAAACGATGCCTTAAGAAGGGCCTGTGAGATACTCTGTAGTCTATATGCCACTGCAATGGACTGCGTGCAGTTGATGTACCATGGGCAAACTGAGATATACTGAAGCAAAAGTGGTAAAGAACAATTCCACTGCTTGAGAAACTCAGAGTTGCCTCAGGGACTAAAGTGTTCAATTTCGACTTTTGTTTTAATGAAATCAGGTGTCAGATCAGTTAAAATAAATAAATAAAGAAAGAAAGAAAAAGTGCCAAGGATTTACATAATGCTTTTTTGCTTTTTTAAAAGCTTTCTCTTACATTGTTTTCCAGAGATCACTCTGACTCCTGTTCCCATGGAAACTGGATTGGGAAGGCTGCTGTCAGCCAAGAACTAGGCAAGAACAGGCAAAAACTCTCCCTTGTAAACTTCAGTTTAGAATTGTCAGCTGAAATATGTAACAGAGCTTTAGAAAACAGCTATGTATTATAAAAAATATTCTAGCTTAGAACATAAACAAGTACAAGAGAAGCACATAGTACACAGTGAACAAGTACAGTATGGATCCTGACTCCTCTGCCTTCCCATTCCAAAACCAACTGCATCCAACACCAAAAGCATCAAAGTGGTTACTGCTGCTTCAGTGGTCAACTCTGAGTGAGTCTTTGAGTTGCTGTTCGCTTTCAGTTATTCTCATCTACATTATGATGACTTGCATTAATTAGTAGGCCACTGGAGAAAACCTTCTTCAACAGAGAGGATAGGTTCACTAATGACCATTTTGAACACAATGCCTGCATAGCATGTAAAGACAGAATTGTCTCATTTCTGCTAGCAGGAGAAGGAGATAATTTCCAATTATTTTAAATAGCAATTGTTTTCTTTATTCCCATATTACCTGTTTTGACAAGCTTGTCAGCTAAAAAAAAAAAGACATGTAAAATGCTCCCGAGTTCTGTTTAAGCAATTCTGTTCTAAACAAAAACAAATTTGGCTCAGCAGTCTGAAAACCCCTGAGGGGTTTTTCCCCTGCATGAAACATCACTTCCCAAATAGAAACACTTCATTTTGGAAAAGAAAAAGATGCTTATTTTTTTACAGCAAATTTTGCAAGTAATAGATTCAGGATTTGAACAATTGCACTGGACATCCTAATAAATTACCACCGTTTATTGATAATAAAAATATTACTTGGAAGCTATTTAGAAATTATTGTTATAGAGGAAAGTATTTTATGTACTTTCCATATCAGTATATGGTGTTAAGTCACTTAAAATATTCATATTGTTGGCATGACAGAATGCTGTAAAAATAATTTACTGTACAATCCATTTTTCGGAGGTGAGCCAATGATTTTCATATGACTCAATTATTGCCATCCTCCACATACTAATATTCAAGGTTAGTCTTTATTTAAATGATATATTTTTAAAGTATCCTGCCATCTGCAAAAATGTCAAGTTCTGTTGTTTTTACAGAACAGTGACTAAATTAGCAACACTTTGCAGTACCATTATTTTGACAACAGCAAATAGCTAAAAAGTATAGAATGTCAGAAGCAATAGTAATGCATACTTGAGTGATGAAGATGATTTTGTGCAGCTGAATAAGAATCTGCTGAACAGGGTCACTGATCTGACGCACCTTCCTTTGTGATACAGCAATTCTTGCAGATGCTGTAGATGACAACAGTAAAATCAGGAGGACAGCTCATTAATTGCCTTAATATGTTAATAGTGTACACTGTTTAAAATCTGTAGATGTAAATAATAAGTTATAATGCATGACTAGTTTTTCTAATAGTGTTGGGAACAAAGAAAAGGATTATCTAAAAACTTGAAAAGGTTAGACAATGTAATTGATGATGTGTTTCAAAAGAAAATCCCTTTCCCTGACTCACTTCTAAGTTACTCTAAAAGGAAAGAAGTACTAATGTATCTCACTAATCATAAAATTTTTCACCCATTTATTAAAAAAATTAAAGATACGATAAACAGAATTTTCTTTTTTTAACTGTTTGGTTTTTTTTTTTTTTACATAGACTAAACCAAATATTTAATTTTTCTATATTTTGATATTATGAAATTTATTTTCATTTTACCTCAAGAATTACAAGAAAATGTCTAATGTGGACCATTCGGAGAAAAATGTATGAAAAATGTATTTTCATGTTGCCATATAGTGATATGTGTTGCTTTATCAAACCTAGCTTTTGTTTCCAACATCTAGCAAGAGCATGTTTTGAGAGAACCCTCAAGAAAATGTTCAAGACCCAAGAATCTCCTGGGTCTTCTTCACTTTGCATCAGAAGATCACTGGTTTCTGTCACAGATTACACCATGATCAAAATGACACCATCGTAAAACACATAATGACATTTTTCATGTTTAGGATAAAGGAATATCTTTGCTAAGCAAATAATAATGCTGTAAAAATTCCTCTCCCTACAAAGAGAGGAACAGACAGTAGCACTCTATTACAGACTGTCTATCTTTTGCTTGTAAATTCCATAGAAACACTAAAATTATAGAGGTTTGGGGTCGAAGGGACCTTAAAGATCGTCCACTTCAAACCACCTGCCACAGGCAGGGACACCTTCCACTAGAGCAGGTTGCTTCAAGCCTCATCCAACCTGGCCTTGAACACTGCCAGGGATGGGGCAGCCTCAGCTTCTCTGGGCAACCTGTGCCAGCAGCTCACCACCTTCACAGTTAAGAATGTCTTCCTATTATCTAATCTAAATTTACCCTCTTTCAGTTCAAAGCCATTAACCCTTGTCCTAGCACTACTTGCTCTATAAATAGTAGTGCTGACCTGTAAATATAAAGGAAAAGTGGCATTTAAAAACTTTTACATGCAAAGCTAGTTGGATGTTGATATAAAAATGCAGGATGTAAAGCACACCACAAAAGGAGGTTACACAAACCAGAAAATATAAACACAGACAGAAGATGAAATATTCATTGACTGATCACCAAGAGGAGATCATGGAGATCCACACTAAAAAAGTATTGATGGTTTGAGAAAATAATTTTGCTAGAAGTTGCTTCTAATATTTTCTTCTTAAACAGATACTCAAAAAGCTTCTTTTATCACACTGCATTTGAAGAATTCCTTTAGCTATTACCTAACAACACACATAATAGATACATATATACAAATTCTCAAACAAGGCACACACTGGCATATATTTTAGTGCTTTAGTATCCAAATGTGATATTTGCTAAAAAGCATCCATCATATCCAAAGGCAATGACACTACATTTTGTGGTACAAACTCTGAAGTAAAGAAGAGAGTCAGTTTGGAATTAAAAGGAAAACCATTACTTTAGAATTAAGAATGTTGCATTACTTCAAATATTTAGGTTTCCTCATGTAATTTTTATTAGATTATTGTTGCTAATAATTTATTTAGATAACTGTGAACTAATTATTATGGCAAGGAGCAAGAATGCTGAACTGAAAAATAGTGAGTAGGTGTAAATCCATTCGTCTCCCTGTAAAGCTACACTACCACCCTCTGTCAAGCAAATCATTGTACATAATGTGTACTTTTCATGTACAAAAGCATTGCGAAGAAGTTATGCATTAATAGAAACTATGCTTTTCTTCCAGCAAAATAAATTTAACACAACTATTTGTGTAAAGTTCATTTACTTCTTTGTGTTAAAATCAGATTAAAAAATACATCAACTATGTAAAAAATATTTAGTTCTTGGGATCAAGAATTGAAATAAAATAAAATAAAAAAATAAAAAGCTGAAAGTGAAATTTATTTCCCAAACTGAATTATTGTTTAGGACCTATCACAAACTGACATTAAATCAGATATTGTCTTAATCATTCAAATTTTGAGACAGATATACTTCCCTGCTGCAGGTACATTTTTGCTTTGTAGTACAAGTAGATTGGTGATTAACAGACTGCTTTCTTTTTCTGAAGCAGAACTGCCCTAATATAAAGCTAATAATATCCAGTTCCATGTGATTTGTTTCCTGCCATACATTGAGATATTTGAAAAATAATAGTCAAAGGCAGCTTGATAAAAAGCAAAACTTAATTCACTTGACTATCCGAATGAGTATTGCTTAAAACTTACAAAGCACAATAAACTCAGTACTGATTTGGGGATATTATGCCTAAAAGGTTGACTGTATTTTGTTAAATAAGAAAGAACATTATGAACCTCCTAAACAAAAAAAAAAAAAAAAAAAAAAAAAAGAAAAAGACAAAATAATTTATTTGTTTTCCATGGAGCAATTTTAATTTCAGACACAAGAACCAATAGGTAAATACTGCTGATAAAGCTGTAGGTAATTTAATAGAATTAGGATATAGAAGTAAACACCATGTATTTTACAAACTATACAGATTTACAAAATATCACACAGATTTTAAATATAACAATTAAAACAAGCAAAACAGCTTGATTATTATTTACCTAGTGTTCCTCGATCATGCTTTACCTGCTGA
>NW_009932297.1:0-817 GCF_000696875.1 Nestor notabilis | reverse complement strand
AGAGTGTAGAGCCAAAACTAAGTCAGACTTTTGAATCTTTATGTGGTAAATCAGTCATCATTTATGATATGTAATCTTGTGTATTTAAGTCATACCCACTCGGAGATTAAGTAAAAGCTTAGCAGCAGACTGCCTCTATAAAACTGTGTATCACTAAAGAACATAAGTAAACAAAATTGTTTTTCCAAGTTGAGTATTAGATCTAGCTGCTAAGCAAAGAACTTAGGTGCAAGTATTGAACTTCAGCCAGCAGCCCTGTATCTGTCTTAAATAGTTACGTCTAAACTACACCTGAGAGGCTAATTAGGTCTGTGTTCTAAAATATTCTCATACAGTAACACCTTGAGGATTATAGTCTTATGTACATATTTGTATCCACCTAATCCTTTTTTTTCCTTTGCAAAGTGATCTGGTATTGAGAATGAAAATTCTGCGGAGAGGGAGATGAAATCCAAATACCAAAATCAATTAGCCCACGACTGAAATATTATAATTTTTTTTCCTGTTGGATTTCTGTGCTGGCTATTTTAACAAGAAGAAGAGGGACAGTAACAAGCTGGAGTGTCTAGGGACCAACCAGATCTGAGCTGAGTTCTCACAGAAAATAGATACAGAACATCTCATTCTCTATCACAGAAACACACATTTCTGGTTGAATCAGGAAGATAATGACATTATTGCTATTTCTGAGTTTCCTCTCAATAATCAGGAAAAGAAGTCTTGCATTTATTCTGAGCCATTTAAGGAAGAATTGAAGTTGGTCTTTCTCCTCATGGAAGGATGCTGTAATAATGTAAAATATTACATTATTTATATA
>NW_009932296.1:0-28509 GCF_000696875.1 Nestor notabilis | reverse complement strand
CTGGAAGGAAGGGATGCCATCCAGAGGGACACTTTTGTGAGGTGGGCCAACTCCAACCTCATGAAGCTCAACCAAGACAAGTGCAAGGTCCTACACCTGGGTTGGCACAACCCCGGGCACAGCTACAGACTGGGCAGAGAAGAGATTCAGAGCAGCCCTGCAGAGGAGGACTTGGGGGTGGTGGTTGATGAGAAGCTTGACATGAGCAGGCTTCAGTGTGCGCTTGCAGCCCAGAAAGCCAACCGTATCCTGGGCTGCATCAAAAGAAGTGTGACCAGCAGGTCGAAGGAGGTGAGCCTGCTCCTCTACTCTGCTCTCGTGAGACCCCACTTGGAGTATTATGTCCATTTCTGGTTTCCTCAGCATAAAAAGGACATGGAGCTGTTGGAGCAAGTCCAGAGGAGGGCCACGAGGATGATAAGAGGACTGGAGCACCTTCTGTATGAAGACAGGCTGAGAAAGTTGGGGCTGTTCAGACTGGGGGGGAGAAGTCTTCATTAGGAACTGTAGTGATAGGACAAGGGGTAATGGCTTCAAACTTAAGCAGGGGAAGTTTAGATTAGTGTTCAAGGCCAGGTTGGACAGACCCTTGGGCAACGTAGTTTAGTGCGAGGTGTCCCTGCTCATTGCAGGTGGGTTGGAAGTAGATGATCTTAAGGTCCTTTCCAACCCAAATCATTCTATGATACTATGATTCTATGATTATCTTTCTCCATGCTCTAAAGTATTCAAGCTACCCAAGTTGTATGTAATAGAAAAAAAATTAAAAATAATTTTAAGAAGCTTAATTATTAACTTTTACCTATATTTTAGTATATTTTAATGGACAGTGGTGTGAGATTAAGCTCACCTTACTTCAGGAATTCTGTTTTCATATGATCAGATTAATAGACTATAATATTTCTAAAGCTGGTGGAGAAACTAAAAAGTTCTGGCAAAGAACAATTCTTAAAGCAGAAGTTTAAAGCAGTTTACATGAGCTGTACTCTAAATGTGCTTCTGGGTTTTCTGTCAGTGCAAGAATACATCCATGAAAATCTTACTCCACTTACTATGAGAGTAAGAAAAGTTGCTGTTTTACCTAACTCAATCTCTAATTGCAATTAGAAATTTCTTCCCCTATATCTCATCAGATAGAAAAATACTTTGTAAAACTGTTTTCCAAATACCTTTTCTAATCTTGTTTTCAGCCTGTATAACGCTGTATTTTATTTCAGTGAATATATATTGCAATTGAATGCTTGACAGCGTTTGACATTAGCACCGCATTAAAAATACAAATAACATAAAGCATTCAGTGCTTCTCACATAACAAATATTAGTTCTAAGTTCCATACAGTTTAGCTATCACGGCTCCCATGTCAATTTATTTTCATATCCTGGATTCATCATGACTGGGAAATGAATCTCTTGCCTTTCCCATTTTAGATTAAATACACTAAATTTTAGTAAAATATGAAAAAGCCCCACAATTATTAAGGAGTTGAGGTTTAGCTGCAGTAAAGAAGGAGTGAAAGCACAGCACAGAAGAGAAGGATAGAACTTGTCTCTTGGACATTTGCATAATCTGGAATGAATTCAGTTACTACTTCTCTTTTGACTGAAGAAACAATACTCAGCATTGATTGTCCTGTTGGCTGTGACTATGCTTAGGAATGGTGAGTGGCAGGGGATGGCTGTCATACCAAATAATCCTGACAGCTGAACCCTTTATTTCCTCTGGCAACAGAGATATCTGGGAGTAACTCGGTGGTGACAGGGATGAGAAGGGGTCAGAATGCAGTGCAGGTATACCTCCCAGACACACAGCCTGCCAAACGTATTTAGGAGACATGCTCACTACTAGTTCTTGAAATTGTGGCATAACATCTCCTGAAGTGCAAACGTGGACTTCATCATTAGAAGACATCTTGCACAGGACTCATTTAGCATTGTCTAACATTCAGGCCCCACAATACCTCTGACTAGAGAATGAGCCACTCAGAGACCCAAGATACAGCTGACCTGTGCATGGTCCAGATCTTTGGACATTCTAGAAACAGTGGTTCTTTTGTCAATATTTCTTCATTAAAGCAGCCATGATTTGGCCACGAGGATTTATTTATATAGCTTTTGTTTGTGTGTTCACTTTATTGAACATGTAAACCATCGGATTAATCCATAACAGGTCTAAATTATTAGAACATGAGCTAGCCACAGAGGTTAATGAAAATATAATTAGTATTGCTTGTGCTACACGCAGTTGAAAAGAGGGTCATAAATCCTATTAATTCTCCTTAGTTCATGAATTATTGACCCGAAAGACCATAATGGGTATGGTCTACAGTGTCAATGAAGTTGAAGTGCAAGCAAACGGTATGTTACTAATATTCATTTGATTTTGAATATGGGGAGAAGAAAAGTGAGTTAGTTTTGCATCATTGTAATGCAGCATAAGCAAAGGAAACTGTGAACAATGAATGTTTAGTATTCATTCTGTAGTGCCATACAAGTGATTCATAAGCAAAGCTGTACCTAAATATCATGTATATTCTTCACAGAGAGGCATTTATAGTTAAAATATTTTATGCTTTTTTATACTGTAATGTAAAAGTAGTAATACCATTATAACAACTTACCTCACCCAAAAAGGAAAAATAAGACAACAAACAGAAACCTCAGTACTCCATGTTGTGAGATATGAATCTGCTAGGTATATCTGAAGACATTTCCTATAGCTAGTTATGGGCTTAGAAATAGAAAATGGTAATGTTTAGCTGAAAAAGTTCCAAACTGAAAAAAAAAAAAAAAAACCCCCAACCCAAGCCACTACAATACAGTTCTGTTTTTAATTAAAGTAGACATGAATTAACAGTTACATATATTATTGCTTGCAGTCTTCCTGCCTGCCTAATTCACAGGTAAGGGGTATTAAGACTATTCTTTCTTTAGATTTCTCCTGATTGTTTGCACCTCTTCTATTTTTTATTCTTTTTTTTTAGGAATTATCTCCCATAGAGTTAACTACCAATTAATCTGAGAAAGCTAATATATTATAAAGCTTAATTTAGGCACTACACTAATATTTCCTTTAGAAACAATTTTAGAAACAAATAAGTGTGACCAAAAATATATTTTTTTTTTACTTCAGACTTCTTTTGCATGTCTACTAGGTAACAGTGATTCTCTTTAGCTTGTGAGGTGGGCCGATGCCAGCCTCATGAAGCTCAACCAAGACAAGTGTAAGGTCCTACACCTGGGTTGGCACAACCCCAGGCACAGCTACAGGCTGGGCAGAGAAGAGATTCAAAGCAGCCCTGCAGAGAAGGACTTGGGGGTGGTGGTTGATGAGAAGCTTGACATGAGCAGGCTTCAGTGTGCGCTTGCAGCCCAGAAAGCCAACCGTATCCTGGGCTGCATCAAAAGAAGTGTGACCAGCAGGTCGAAGGAGGTGATCCTGCCCCTCTACTCTGCTCTCGGGAGACCTCACTTGGGGTATTGTGTCCAGTTCTGGTGTCCTCAGCATGAAAAGGACATGGAACTGTTGGAGCAAGTCCAGAGGAGGGCCATGAGGATGATAAGAGGACTGGAGCACCTACCGTATGAAGACAGGCTGAGAAAGTTGGGGCTGTTCAGCCTGGAGAAGAGAAGGCTGTGTGGAGACCTCATAGCAGCCTTCCAGTATCTGAAGGGGGCCTACAAGGATGTTGGGGAGGGACTCTTCGTTACGGACTGTAGTGGTAGGACAAGGGGTAATGGCTTCAAACTTAAACAGGGGAAGTTTAGGTTAGATATAAGGAAGAACTTCTTCACAGTGAGGGTGGTGAGGTAGTGGGGTGGGCTGCCCAAGGAAGCTGTGAATTCTCCACCCCTGGTGGTGTTCAAGGCCAGGTTGGGTGGAGCCCTGGGTGACATAGTTTAGTGTGAGGTGTCCCTGCTCATGTCAGGGGGATTGGAACTAGATGATCTTAAGGTCCTTTCCAACCCTAACTATTCTATGATTCTATGATTCTACGATTCTTTATTTCATTCCTGGATAGAAAAATAATATTGCTAGCATGAAGCAATGACTCTCTTTGGAACTTCATACCTGTTTCTTAGGCTTCAGATTTGCTTGGGTTAACTCTTCTAGTTATTCTATGCAGCTGTCGTGGTTTAAGCCCAGCCCAACTCTCAGAACCATGCAGCCAATCACTCACTCCTTCTCCCTTCTCTCTCCCCCGGTTCCTGGATGGATGAGAAGGAGAATCAGAGGAATGTAAGTCCCACAGCTTGAGATAAGAGCAGTCCAGTAACTAAGGTATAATACAAAACCACTACTGCTACCACTAATAATGATAAGGGAAATAACAAGGGGAGAGGACACAACCACTCACCACCCACCGACCAATACCCAGCCTGACCCGAGCAGTGATCTGGGCCTTCCAGGTGACTCCCCCCAGTTTATATACTGGGCAGTACATGCTGTGGTATAGAATACCCCTTTGGTTAGTTTGTGTCACGTGTCCTGTCTCTGCTTCCTCCTGGCTTCCTGTGCCCCTCCTTTCTGGCAGAGCATGAGACTGAAAAAGATCAGAGTAAAAATTGCTTAGCAACAACTAAAAAGGTTGGTGTGTTATCAACACTGTTCTCAGACTAAAGTCAAAAACATGGCACTGCACCAGCTACTAAGAAGGAGAAAATTGACTGCTGTTGCTGAACCCAGGGCAGCAGTTTATGAAACTTTGTTCCTAGTAGAACAACCCATTCCAGTTGTCTCATAATCCCCAAAACAGCAGCTAGATTTTTAAGAAAGATATCAAAAATCATGGTGTCATTAATGGATATACAGGAGTAAAGAAATTCATTAGATAACACATTCAGCTAACATTCAAATACTAGTGCAGGTTGGATTTGTGCCTTTAAGCATATTTTGTGGTTGTGGTCAGCCCTAGGGAGGAGTAAATAGTTAGTGAATAAAATCATCCCTATGAAACTTAATAAAGGTTAAATATATCCCCAGATAGCAGTGAAGTGTTAAGTTAAAAGTTAATGCCTTGCTGTATTGCACTGTTCAGTAGAATAAAAGCAGTAATATGGTATGACAAACTGTGGCAAGATAGAGGACCATACACATGGGACACCACACCTTTTACCAAGACCCTATTTTCCAATGCTTTGCTTGGAATTAGTAATGATATAATAACTTAAATCATTATCTTTCACATGCAGATGAGGTGAAATTGGTAAATGCACCCATTCTTTTTCATATCTGCATTCTCACTGCTAAAGAGAATTATCAGGAGCATACACTCTAGTAAGCCAAATAGGAATTTGCCTGTGTAATTTAAAATCAAACTTATAAAATTTATCTTGTTATGAACTATGTACTTTATCTTCTTGTAACAGTAAGCAACAGGCAAGACAATTCTAGCAAGCATTCTGCAGAGTCTTGGCTGACTGCACAGGAACAAATATTTTGCATGGACTTTTAGAGAAATGGATCTTCTAAAAGGGAACTGAATATTCAATATCTTTGTCATCTTAAGATGTCTTAAGATACCTTTTCTCTAACAAATTATAATAATACTTTTTATATGCATATATTATAAACTTAAATTTTCTTATTGCCTGGATAATATGCTTTTTTAAAAAAGGGAAATTAATTCATTCACAACTGAAGTTTATGCTTGAGTGAGCTTCTAAAATTTTGAAGACAACTTTAATGATCTTGTAAAATGACGAGCAGCGATTGGTCCCTTCCAAGTAACACCCCCCAGTTTATATACCTGCCACGACATGCTATGGTATGGAATATCCCTTTGGCTAGTATGGGTCAGGTGTCCTGTCTCTTCTCCCTCCCAGCTTCTTGTGCCCATCCTCACTGGTAGAACGTGAGAGATTGAAAAGTCCTTGATGAGGGTAAGTGCTACTTAGCAGCAACTAAACCTGCTGTATTATCAGCATCGTTCTCAGACTAAAGCCAAATCACAAGCTACTAGGAAGAAAATTAACTCTATCCCAACTGAAACTAGGAGATAGCTGGAGGCAGGACACCTTTTTGTGTCTAAGGGCAAACAAACTGATCTCCACTAGGTTGCAATGGAAGCTTAGGTATCTAATTCACATGTTGAAACCTGCACTGTAGACATGGAGGGTGGGTTTCAACTGCCTAATCAGAAGCACCTGATGCTATGGGTGATGCCCTGATGTAGATGAGGTATGTGTACAGGGCTCCTGACATATTTATAAGTGACATCATACAGACATTTTTAGGTAACTGAGTGAAGGCTCTTATGCTGTGTTTTGGTTTTAGAGGATTTCCATATTACAGAATTCTAGCCCCAATATTTTCTCCTGACAATATTCACAGCTACCTGAAAACTCTGAAAATTTCATTGCGAATCCCCACTGCCCAACCAAATCCTGCAAGTGTGATTTCCTGTCATCTTTACACCTGCAACTCTGTCTAAGTGTTCTGAGTTACCACTGATAGTAGTTCTTCAATTGCAGTTCATCAATAGTAGATTCTTCTTGGAGACATAATATAGAAGTGGCAACTGTGAACAGAGACAGACAAACACTGCAGTATACAGAAACTGTCCACGAGCAGCTACATACAGAATTCTACAGAATCCCTATACTCATTACATGAATTTTCAGCTTTCTGAGCTAGGAGAAAGGTGAGAAAACAGCTGGTAATTAGTACTGCTCTTTGTCATGGAATTATTTCCAGTCTTGTGTTTTGTTGGTTTTGGCTTTTTTTTTTCCTCCATCTTTATTTTATATCAAATGACTTGTAAACTAAACACTCATTTGTGAAGAGATTTTTTGATTGATCTATGGAGTGTTTATATGCACATACATGCACAGGCTCACACATACATATGTGTGTGATATGTATATATAAGCATATGTGAAATGTGAAATATGATATATGTAATAACGTTGCAACACACAGGTTACTTATTGCTAGCAGACTCTATGAAAAGGGCGGTTATGGTATGCATTGTGTAATCCCCACATTTGGTACGATGTCTCTTGTTGGATAAAGATAGGTGACAATAAAGGGCTGAGAGTAAGTGCTTAAGGTTTCAGTGGCTGCTAAACAGGACTGCAAGTTGCGACCTAAGCACTTTTTTTCTTAGTCTGTACTAAATGCCTGAGCAGACAATTTTGTGTGAATAGTTTTCTCGATAGTGTTAGATTCCAGCCTACATGGAAGCCTCAAAAGAGCAATCAGCAGATTCTGCAGTCATTTCTTTCTCAATACATTATTCAAACTTTTTGGGAAGGAGATTCCAAACAGCAATGAGATATTGTTCCATTAAAACAAGTTAATGAATTACTGAAGCAGCATTTTGTGGGCAAATTTGAGAAAACTTTCTTCATGTTATTAGTAATTACAGACTAATATCTAATGTAGCTTCTCATTTATGAAATGCTGACTTTCCACATCTCTCTCATAATCTGTTGAAGCAAGGTTTAAGACATAGAAATGTCATCCAAATGGAAACATTTCTAGAAAATGGAAGTTTGTTTGTACTATGCTTTGAACACATGAAATAGAGGCCTAAACCCTAAAGATATTAAAGTTTTCAAGTTTAACTCCAGGCAATATTAGAAAATAGAGGTCTACACTCAGTCCTCATCATTCAGGTAGGACAGAATATTTGTATTCACCCACTCTTATAATGTTCCATTCAAGTATCTTCTTTTTTGTGTCTTATACTGTGAGTTTGTTTTTGTTTGTTTTTTTTTTGTCTTATATCTTACGTTTCTTTAGTTATTCAAACTATGCTACTCACTATTACTTGGAAGCCTAATCTTTGTTTAGGCCTTCCAAATGAAATCATTAAAACTAAAGTTGTGCAATGAACTGAGGCTAAAGGCTGATTGCAACCAGAGCTGCAAGGAATGCAAAATAAAGGTAGATATTACTTGGAATCCTCTGGTCCTTCTTATCTTCAGCTGATTTAATATATCAATGTTTGTGCTCTCCAGAGAGAATGGACAGTAAATTTTGTGTATTAGGATGACATTTACCTTAAAGCACAGATTATATGTTGTGGAAGATCCAGCCTTTGTCATCTTCTCTGCTCCAGTGGGGTGCTTTTAATTTTAAGGACCAATTGCATCCAAATTTTTATTAGTGCAAAATACTCCTGTTTGTCCTAGCATATTATTTATCCTACATATTAAGCTTTTTATCTGCCCACTGTTAAATAATTACACCAACTGGCTTTTATCTTCTAACTCCAGAGATAAGAAAGAACACATTTATTATTAATTGTAAGCAAACCTTCATCCTTTCTGTAATTGTCAAATAGAAAGTACCATAACCACACACTAACAGAAAACACGTATTACATTAAATATACATCAGACAGAAAAAACGTAGTTTCCAAACTTTTAGAATCTACAGCATTTTAGATTCTGTTTTGATAAAACATTCAGAGCACACACTTGCAGTTGGCAATCTACCTGGAAAATATTTGGGGAAATATAACAGCCTTTAATTTACTCCTCCATTAGACTGACAAGAACCTCTGTACCTACTCTTAGTAGACTTATACCGTCTTTACAGAATACAGCTGACTCTGTAGTGTGAAATATTTTTTTTTTAATTACAATTCTGCCTTGCTAAGAATACTTGGAAATTAGAACCCAATGGTTATACATTTATTACTCTTATAAGCTATATAAAACATATCAAAATACATGATTATTCAGAAAGTACAAGGTGCTTTAAAAAAGATCACCACTTGCAGTAGTAAATTCTGTTAGAATTAAGTATAACTCTTTCAATTTAGCCTTTAATTCAGTTGGGATTTGAAGAGTAATGTCACAAGTTTATGCATGTCTCAGGATGAGTTTCATGAGGTCTGGCATGAACAAAGTTTAGAGAAGACCACTGCAGGATTCAGTGTGCTAATGCAGAACTGCAACTTAGAGCAGTAGCAAGGTCATTGAGGGTTATTAGTCAATCTTCCCTAATGAGCTGCTCAGCCTCTTCAGCATTCATGTGTGTTGTTGCTGACACAGGTCTCCCAGATCATGGTTTGTCACAATTGCTGGTCTCACCTGACTTGAAATGTTTCAACCATCTGTACACATTTCTCAGTTTCATGGCTTCAACCTTGTACAGTTTCTATATTCTTATAAGCCTCTTTACAGCCTGAACTTTCACTTTTCAATACTTCTTTCCTTACACATTGCTACATATGGTGCCAGTATCACCTCTTACAATGTTCAGTTCAGTAGCATTCAAATGACTGCTTTAGAAACCCTCAAAAGCTGAGACGATATGTATGCAGAACCCTGAAACACTTTAAACACACTGAGAAGATATTTTTTACTCATTTTAATGTTAAAAGGCTTATGACACTCAAGAAATTTTAATACATCTGTTTGCAGCTTGTGGTAATAATGGAGCTATTACCTGAGAATTTCTGGAATAATCGATTGATTTCTAAATATCTGTATCCTTTAGCTGCAGATGATGAAAACTGAAAAAAAAAATGCTCAAATATGACACAATACATTTGGCATCATCTTGTGTTCTTTCAGACTTTGCTTTTGGATATAGCCAGAGACACGACTGAGCTAAATGACATTATTAGACAGTGCAGTTATATATTTACTATGTTCCTATCAATCTGTTTTATGGAAATTGACTATAACAACCACTCTGAATTAAAATTAATATAAAAAGAAACACATGGAAAGTTTTTAGTCAACTTTTTTGGATGGGAAAGAAGTCAAGAGGTCCTTAAAAACCAAGTAAAAGAAAATAAGGAAAATAGTCCTCTAGAACCAGATAAAGTGAAAATAAACAGATCAATGAAAAAAAGCCACAATAAATAAATAAATAAATGAAACAAAAAAGAAGAAACCCCAACTGTTGGCTTGAGAATAAAAAAAAAATATATATATTGCAAAGAAAGAATTCTGAATTTGATTTCTTTAAAATTTACATTCAAAGAGAAGGTAAGGAAGAGAGGAGGGAGAAAACATCTAAAGGATGTTGGAGATGTTCAGAAGACCTGCCGTTACATATACACCTCAGCTTATACATTTCCCTTCTTTTTTTTTTTGTTACTGTTTTAGTATATATGAAGACAAAACTAATTTTAACTTGATTACAAAAAAATGGAACAGATTTTGTACTTCTCTGGTGAAATGTATTACTGATTTTAAAAAAAGTAGGAAGGAAAAAAAAAAAGAAATTAGATCCCTAAATTCTTCATTCAACTCCATGTTCTGGGTTAAAAGCCTGTGACCAGAGAACCAGAAATGCAGACATTTGTATGTGCTTCCATGACTGCATACTGGTTTTATTTGTATGCATTCCTTTAAAAGTATAACCCAAATTCATTTTACTTGATAAGTTTTTATGCAGATCTTACAACACTTTTTTTTACCACATCTTGGAACATTTGTACAAAAAAAAAATCCCATCTTTATGTTTGAAATTTATGGGAACACAATTAAAACGAGAGGGGTCCAAAGGTATCAAGATAATTACATTTTTCTAATCTTACTAAACAAGATAAATTACCTGCAGGCCCTCTTATAAAAGATGAAATCTTCATAATAAGTGAATTAATCAAGCAGCAGCTTGCTACTGCACATGCATTTATAACAGGAATGATTCAAAGACTTATTTTATGGGGAAATTAATGGAAACAGGCTTTTCATTCTTCTGCACCAATTGAAAACCTCAGCAACCAGCTGCCCACTTGTCAAGAAAACAGAAAGAAGCTGGAAACAAAGATAAATAAAAACACCTTTTTCCTGGCACTTTTGAAGAGAAAAAGCAGCTCTCATTTACAGCAGCCATCTGTTTGTTATTTAATATGGGTGAATTACATGCTGTAATGAGTTTGTTTCTGCATCACTCAGTGCAATGGAACACAAGTTCACTCTCATAATGTGCAGCAGTTTTTAAAAGCTAATCATTTAATTGGACACAATAGTCAATGACAAATGGAGATGTAAAAACTCAGCCAGCTGTAGAGTGAATATGTAATCATTGTGAAATCATATTATTTTACATGCATGAAGACTCTTTAATAGTAGCTGATGTTGGTCAGCATTACAGACTCTGAAGAATGAAAGAAACATGATGAAAAGCAGCATTTCAAAACCATTCTTAATATAATTGGGCTATATTCAGGCACATGCTGTAGCTGGCATTAGGTTTAGGTACTTTATCATCTCCAAATTGTTTAGTGGCCTCTCCCAAATTTTGTTTACGTTTGCTTTCAACATTTATGGTTCAGTAGGCATGATCTATAGTTTGTTGGGAGTCTCACGATTAGTTTCCATTCAGGCTGTCTCATAGTTCCCACTGACTTGGTGCTTGTATTATTTGTAATGTTACATTAAAATAAGAGAGAAGAGTGGAAGGAACTAATCTCAGGGACAAAAAATTGATTCAGGGAATCTAAACTTCAGTTTAGTTGTTTTTTATCTTGTGGTAAGGGATTTATCTGTTTTCAAAACTTCATAAGGAAACAAATTTGCAAATGTGGGGGGTTTTTACACATTTCACAGATTCAGGCAGTCTGTGATCTTTATACAATTTCAGTAGAATTTACTATTTCTCTTTTGTTCTAATTTTATTAATTCTTCATCTGTGAAGGTTGACTAAGCATCCTTTATTTTGGCTTAAAAATAAGGCAAGAAAAGCAAGCTTAATGTTGATATCATTTATCCCTGGATAAAGCAGGACAGATCTGTTTTTTTGGGTAACTGTTAAAAGAAGCCAACTTGAATCACAATTCAACTTATGTTGGAAGATTCAAAGGCCTAAAGAGATCAGATGGAGCACATCAGCTTTCTGATAGCATGTTTGAATGTATATTTCCAACCCATTTCTCATCATTGCATAAGGGCCTGTGTACTGTGAGGTAACATAGATGATATATCCAGTAAGTTTTAAAATATGAAGAGGTAAGAAGTGAAATTATACTCATAGATAAAACTCAAGCATTTACGTTTATTTCCTCTTTCAAAATCTTACGGAATTAAAGACAAATTAAAAAAAAAAAAACCAACCTGCACAAAGAATAAAAATGATATCACATCAAAAGCTTTGGGAGGGGTATTTAAAGTACCAACAGGGGTTCAAGTACCTAGAAAACAAGGGAGAAAGGGAAGCTACAGAGTAGAAGAGTAGCAGATAGATATCTCCTTAGACATAAAAATAAAATCTGGATAACTGCTTACTCATGTCAAAAACATCAACACAGAAAATATGATAAGGAGAAATGCACTGCAAACTGGAAAAGCTTTTCAAACACACATCACAAACACCATCAATAGGAAGGAAATGTCACACAGTTCCTAGTGGATCATTAAAAACCAGGTAATAAGAGTAAATTATAAAGTATTTTTTAATACAATAGTTGGACCTAAATTTCAGAAGTCCTGAACACATTAAAATTATTAATGATGCACATAGGATGGAAGGCACAGCCATTTGCATGGAGCAAGCACTGGTTAGAGTGGCAATGTCCAAATAAAAGCTGAATCCAGCATAAGATCTCACACGGCTGACTTTCACAAGGAGACATTTTTTAATTAGTGCAGGTAGGCTGAACAGTCACATCACTTCCCCTCCACCTAACAAAACCTAATACAGTCCTACACATCTGCTGCTGCCCCTAAGGCTCCATCCTGTTTTCCTCTCTAATCCTATTATCCCCAGTACTAGCAGTTACAATAGCCTAAATATAACACTCTTGGTGGTGGGTGGATGGAGGATAAAAAGAAGTTGTATTTGTATAAAAGAAATATGACATAGAAGCTTAATCATGGAAGGAGGAGAAAAGTAACTACATGAATAGACGGTGGAGGAAAAGGCTGATTCTTTTGCATAATGCAGCCTGCATAGTGGTGTCACAGCTCAGATCTGAATCGATAGCTGTTGTGCTAGATGACAACTTTAGCAAGAAAGTATGAATAGCATAATCTTAAGAGTAAAACTTTCTGAAAACCAATTTAAAGTGCCTAATATTTTGTTTTTTAATACTAGATTCCAAATTTTGAGGAAATAGATAATGAAATGTACTGAATTCCATATGACTCGTACCAAGTTTGGGTGGGTTTTTTCAAAAGAAGTAGAGTAACAGTGTCGTGTGACCTGATGGTCTCACCCAACCTAAACGGATGATAGCAAACCAAAGTCTGTGCATTACTTCTGAAGATTCCCTGAAGGTTGAAATGCACAAAATGGACATGTTCTGTAAACCCTTCATTTCAGAAAGAAGCAACACTGATCACAGTAAAAGTATTTTTAATAAAAGAGGTATCAACAGTTTTACTAGGATTACCCACTGTAATTCTAAGGACTGTTACTTACAGAAGAAATTATAAGGAATCAGTATTTACCAAATATGGAACTAAATTTTACTGGCCAGCTGTCTGCATATGATGAATAAGTGTAAGCAATGGTAGATGTCACTGAATCGTATCTTATATTGACAGAACATAAATGTAACTGGAAGTATATGATTTTTTTCAAATGTAATTGGCAGCACTAAGATTTTGTAACTCTTAGGTCAGAAAACACTTCATATCCTTGTATCCTTGCCTTGTTTTGCTTAGATTATCATGTAACACTATTAAAACAATGGCATTTGTCAATGAACAATTTATTTCTATTGGTTAATATAGACTTTATTAGAATAATTTAATCTTTTAATTTGCTTTCTGAGAATTTCATACTGATGAAAATATCCTATAAAAAATTTCCTATAGCAAATCAAAAATAGTGTATATTAATTTCCCAATTTCTATTAAAATCTTCTTAAAATCAAAACACATACTTTATATAGTTGTTCTTTTGACTTTTTAATCTCTCCATTTCTCCATTTTTCCCTCTCTTTTTTCTGTCACTTCTCTATGGACAAGGAGTCAGTAATAAAGTGTTTTACTCCCACATGGTTCCTAACTACTACCAGGAGCTATCATATTTGATATCAAAGGATATAAAAATGAAGGTAATCTCCCTTGAAATGCTATGTTAGAACACCAAGATGTAAAAAGTCCTTGGAAACTGGAAAGAGCTGAGCACCAAGGAGCCTCAAATATTTCAAAAATCTGCATCATAAACCTAAATAGGTTACCTAAATAGGAAGCAATATAAGGCATTAAGATTTCCTTAAAAATCCTGATGGAATTCTTGCACATTAACAACACAAATTCCTTTACTGTTTGACCATTTACACTTTGAAATGTGTTGCTTCCGTTCTGAAGAAAGAGTCTATTCATACTTGCTTGTGAGCATCTATCCCCATTGAAACGGACTTGAATCTACCAATGTCGAAGTAAAGAGGATTTCACTGCCTCTGTTAGTTGACCTTCGCACAGATACATGGGAAGAATGATAAAACTACAAAGAGGTAAAAAAGCTATTTGCTTTGCACAGCTTCAGATACAGGCCAGTGGTAGGTAGTACAGCCTCTGTATGAACATCAAACCAGATTGTTATACTGTCAGGTGCAATTCAATGCAGGTCTAAAAAGTGGTAAGATATGTGCTCATCTTGGTGCTCATTTCTCACACTCAGTAGTGTTTAAGTATCCTGATATATAAGCATGTCAGAAAACTCAGTAGGTGGCAAAATGATTTGAAAAAATGAATTGATTTGCAGAGATTAGTACTATCTTCTACACCTTAACTTTTATGGTGAGTGAGAAAAGGAGTATTAGATAATGTTCATATAAATCTGACATTGTAATTAGATTAAGGAACCTGAAATTTGAAAGAAGTCTGAACAGAATGTCACTAGTATATTCAGCTGCATATATTCAGGCCAAAAAAGAAATTACTAGAGATAAGCTCATATAGCTTATACCTTGTAAACCAAGTGGTTTTGGTTTTACTTTCCTTTCATTATCATGTAGAAAGAGTAATACGGATAGAAAGAGTTGGACAAAAAAAAGAGAAACACAAGTTGGTACACTGGGAAGAAAAAGACAAAACCAAATCCAGAATGTAGTCTGCAGAAGTGTAAACATTTATTTCTTACTAGGATATTGAACAACTTTTGGTCTAGGCAGCTTAACCATGCATCCTGATCCCCTATGTTTTTTTTGAAAAACATCTGGAATGCAATTCTTCTGATCAAATGTGATCATTGGCCCTGGCATCACAATGACTTTCTTTTAATAGTCAATGAGTGATTAGTGTTCAACATTAATATTTGCTCTTTAAGAACTGCTCAAATATTCCAATTTTAAAAACTTGGAGTCTTTTAAACTGAATGTTATTGATATAAATGAGAGAACTTCTTCCCGAGTGCCTTCAAGCTAATAAAAAAGCTCCTAAAATAAGACCAAAAAAAAGAGAGGCAACTCTCCATTTTTTTATTAGTCTAAGACTGGGACTGAAACTGAAAACATTGGCAGCTAAGTCATACTTCTGAAAATGGGCACTGGCTGATCTCTTCCAAGATCTGTAGGAGTAGGTTTTATCCAGCAAAGGTGGCAGTTTAACTTCTAGACACCAACATCTCAACCATTTATGCTAAGTTTTCTTTTTGTAGTCAGTGAAGAGGAACATACACTCCTAAGAAGTGATTTACCTTGAATCAAGGTAAACATCAAAAATGTGTCAGCTGAAATGACCAAGAAGTGCCTGTTGTCTGTCTATAGAAACAGTTTAGACTTAGAGTGTCCCCTGTAAATGTGTCCCCTGTAACCTATATCACAGAAATTCACACCATAGAAATTCTATACCCCAGCTTTTAGCATTGCAGCAGTGTTTAAAGCACTCAAAAAGTGCAGTCCCTAATCATTGAGGATTTAAATTCAAATCGAAGTCTCCAAAGGCAGTATGTTAGCTGTCAGGATAGAAACAGAAGTCAGTTGAATTAAACGCAAAGAATATTCTCCACTTTCTTTTCATCAGCTATGTAGCCAATATATTAATATTCACTCTATCAAAGGCAAGGGGTCAGAGCAAGCAAGCTTTCTAGCTTACTGGGGAGGTCATTCATGGTAGGATGATCAGAAACCTGGATCTTGATCTGTAAATGCTATCATAGTTCTAATATTGTTTGCATATTTTACCTAGTGACACCTGGAATGCAAAATACATAGCCAGTCCCATTATGGATCTGGGTCTTACAGTAAAAAACAGAAAAAGATGTGACAGGTGAATCTCAATACAAGGATGACAAAGATGACAGTGATGGGAATCTAAACTTTTGTAGCTTTCAAGGGTTTATTGCTGCATTTTAATTGAGAAAAGTAAGTGAGAATCTGATGAATTACCAGCAAATTACTTGCTTAGAAAGACCATTGCTTCTTAAGTCTTGTTTTAGCAAAAAACCTCTCAGTAGAGACTTTTATGTACACATTAAAATATGTTTTATGTTATATTACAGTTGATGTTACTGCATATTATGAATCTGTTAAGAAAAAAAAAAAAAAAACCCACAAGCCTGTTCTAGATAAGTCAGCAATAATGTTTTACAGTATTTGAACTGACATTTTGCAGGCACCACAGATTCAATTAGATTAGCTATTTCAGTGTCTGTTGAAAATTGTAAACATCTCCCCAAAATGTGCTTTATATATTATACTTTATATGACATAGTGTTTCTTTATAAAGGTTGGTAAAATGCCAAACAAAACTAATCCTTTGTTTAGGCACCAGTGTGTGCTGTCTATAAACTTTCATGCCACCTGCATGAATCTGAAAGCAGAATTCATAATGACATAGACACTGCCCAATCTAGGGTAAATCTTTTACTCCCTTCTAGTGGGATCCTTGTCAGCAGTGACCCAGAATGACAACCAGTCATTGAAACAAAAAGCTCATAGAGAGAGACTAAAATGTTCATCAAGTCTGTTCTCCTCCCACTTGATGGGTACATCTCTATTCTCAAAATGCTTCCAACTAACTTTTGGACACATTATGCTTAAGTCATACACAGATGCAGAGAAAAAGGAGTAATTGTATTTCCATTTTCTATGTCTTTATTTTTCTCTCCTTAGAATAACATGAACAAATTCTTAGCTACTGTGAATCTCTGCAACCTTATGAAGCCCACTGTGAAGCATCTTTCTCACTGTTATCTGCTCAAAGGAATGCTTATGGCTGAGAGGTTTTCTCATCCCAATTATTCTTTAGTAGAAGAATTCTCTCTTTTTTTTCTTCTTTTACATAAACCAGACTGGTGTAGACATACATTTAGTGTGTTCTATTTATCTTGACAAAGCATCTTCCATAAAACCCCTTCAGTGCTGTAGCAGAAAACTGTCATGAGGTTACCTCACAGTATTTTATTTCAACATTATTTATATCTCTGATCTTTGCCTCCAAATACTGTTCATCTTTTATGAATTTGTTTTATGACCTTTATCTTTCAGTCTATTGTTGTAAAAACATGGTGAATTACACTGATTTGTTTTCTATCTGGTAATTGTTGCAGTTACAGGTAAAACTGTGACTGACATTGACTGAAACTACAGGAATGGGTGAAAAATCATAAATCCTCTGTCCTTCAGTGCTAGTACAATGAACCTTAAAACATGCAGAAGAACAAGGAGTGGCAAATATTGTATTTTCCCCTGGGTTAAGTAATTCTAGGATTGAAAGGATGTGCATAAGGCATATATAGAACCTTAATAATGATTTCTATAATACGCCAAATAATCCCATTCACAAGGGAGAAGATAAGCCATGTATTATAAAAGCAGCAAAATGTCTTCCCCCTGCAGCAAAGGAAAAGCAAAAGAAGAATTCAACTGTCTGTACCTGGGGTCCTCCTAGCACAGGACTAAGTTTGAAAGCTCAGTCTCCCTCTATGCAAGTAAGGTTTCTAATGTTTTAGTGCTTTGTTTTTGGAGTGAATTAATAAATTTTGCTAATGGAAACAGTATGTGCAAGATTCTGTCTGATCCCACCTGATAATGTGGTCACTGTAAGTAGTGGCGGAAGTTTATCTTAATACTTTTTTACAACTACAAAATAAATAAGGCAAATAAGCAAAGAATAAAAATAAAAATGTGTCCTGGTTTCAACTGGGGTAGAATTAATTTTCATAGTAACTGGTACAGAACTGTGTTTTGGATTTAGTGTAAGAATAATGTTGATAACACACTGATGTTTTAGTTGTTGGTTAGTGCTTACCCTAAATCAGGGACTTTTCAGTCTCTCATGTTCTGCCAGTGAAGAGGCGTACAACCAGGACAGCTGACCTGAACTAGCCAAAGGGATATTCCATGCCACAGCACGTCATGCCCAGTATATAAACTGGAAGGAATTACCTGGAAGGGACCAATCACTGCTCAGGTTGGGCTGGGCATCACTCAGCAGGTGGTGAGCAATTGTATTGTGCAGCACTAGTCTTTCTTCATTCTTATTTCTCTCTCTCTGTTGTCTTTTTTTTTTTTATTACAAACATTATTATTATTATTATTGTTATATTTTTATTTTATTTCATGGATTAAACTTTTCTTTCACAACCCGTGGGTTTTACCTGATTTTTTTCCAGTTCTTCTTCCCTTCCCACCAGGGGGGTGCATGTGTGAGTGAGTGGCTGTGTGGTACTTAGTTGCCAGCCAGGTTTAAACCATGACAAAATGTTAAAAGACTACTGAAGTTAAAAAAAGGGAGAATAGCAAATAAAAATTAAGAAAAAATAGAAAAGCAGAAAAATCAACAGATGTGCTGATCTATTCAGTTTTATGATGGAACTTCAGGGGTCTGGGCTGAATTTTGACTATTTCATATGTCTCTAATTATAATGGTGAGATTATATAGACTACAGTAACTTACAGGGTTTATCTCATACACGAGTGCCTCATAACTTATTAGTACCAGAAGCCATGATGTGTTTTGTCACACTTCTCTCGCATAGCCTCCAAAGCTTATAACTCACTATAAGCCATGAGTACTATCATCAACTCAGCTCTTTTTCAGTCTTAGAGATTCATGTTCATATTTGGAGATTTTTTTTCTAATACTTCATCAGCGGTGCATGAAAGCTAGGACTAAATATGAGACTGTAAGGCTGATGCAAATACTCTGACCGCCTTTTTCTGCATAGCCAAGAAGTAGTTCTCTTTCTCTTTAATTTAATTAAATCAAGGACTAAGAAACTCCAGAAGTTTACAAAATCTATTCTTATAAGGGTAAAGCTTTCAAGATGAGAAGTATCCACTGATTCTCAGTGGCTTTCATAAGATGTGGATGGTGAGCTGCAACTAAGAAATTTTCTTAATTCTTTCAGCAGCATGAATTTATGATCCAGAAACTTTGAAATCTAAAACCTTTCAATCTCAGTGAACCCTAACTCTAGGTGGAACTATTTATTTTCTTATTTATTCCAGATAGAATATTTCTAGGTTATAATTGAAGATCAGACTGGCATATTATGGAAGTTTTCATATGGAGATAACACTGTACATTTAAATATAGTGAAATTTGATTTTCAAATACTTATAAGGAAGCTGGGTTGACCGTTTTCATTAACACTCACTGTACATGGCTGAATGTATTTAGCTACATCAACAAATTATTAAAGAATAACCTCAGTGGAATAATTCATGGTTTACAAAAAAGTAGATGAAAAGAAGAAACATGACCAACAATTTGAGCTTTCTAAGGCCCTATGCAAGTAACTAGAATTTCTCTTCACCCCAATTATAAGTATTTCAGTATGTTAGAAACTAAAGCTGAAGTTTACATGGAATTGCACAGTTTGTTATTGTTGTTGTTGGTTTTGTTTTATTATTGTGGTGGTGAAGAATCTACTAGCATGCAATCTTAGATGGGGTAGTCTAGTTACTGGTTCCTAGTTATACTTCCGTTGATTTTTTTTCTAGTTCAGTAGTATAATTTAGAAAATTAAGAAGTGCCACTTTAGATAACTAAATCATTTAAAAAAAAAAAAAGCCACCAAAACCACAAACATTCCTGTGTTGTTTGAAAATTCCTCTGCCCTTCTCACTTTTATTGTATCTCTGGTTGTGGTCATTTGTCCTACATTTCAAAGGGCGAGAGCTTATGATTGGTTCCTGGCACTGTTAAGAGGTACATTTCTAAGGATTTACATGATTTTAAAAAGGTATTGACACAGGAATTAAGAAGTTATATTTCACCTCTTTCTCTGAAATAATATGTGACCTAGAGAGAACAACATGTATCTCACAAGTAAGGCTCATTGTAGGGTGCCTTAGTGAGGGTTCAGACAGGCAAACTAATAAGATTAAAGCTCTTGTTCAAGTAGCTCCCACTTAATGATAAATGTTCCCCTAAGAGTTGCAACTGTGATTATGCATGTATGCCATGTAGGTGTAACTCATACAGGTGCATCCTGCATTAATTACAATTTCATCCCAAGAAAGTCTCTGTTCAAAGAGCCTTCTAGTAATGAATACACTCATGAGGTAGATTTCTGGTGATTTCTAGCTTTTAAGTGTTTGGCTGTGAAACTTCAAGTCATATCTTCTCAATGTAATTTCTGCAGGAGTTTTAGCAGACACATTGGTGTTCTATCACATGATTCTTTTACACAACTACATGATTAGTGTCAGTCTTGAACACTGCTCACATAGCACTTCAACACAAACTCCTTGAACTAAAGAGTTGACGGCTAAAGGCAAAGTAGTCGTGTTCTGTGAATTACAGAGGTATCATGCCACATGCCAGAAGGGTTGTTATCATTTACACATAGTCTAAACAGGACAAAATATGATTCAATAAATCAGGTATGAAGTATGGGCCATTTCTATCTAGCCTGCCATCTTTTCTCCAGAAAAATTCAGAGGGAGCTTCCTCAGCTGCATCTTCTTTTACATGGTCAACTTCAAGTAAACAGAAATGGGAATGATAAGGTAATCACTTTTCCACATATGAATCTAAAGCAAAGAAGGTGAGAAAATAAAGTGCATGCCCCCTGATTCATAGCTATATTTGTTAATACGCTAGGAATGAGATGAAGCAGGTAAAATAGAAATCCTTAGGAACATGGAAGATTCAAATAGATATTTATAGGACCAACCACATTCACTTTTTTTTTTATCACAATACAATGTTCCTGATACATTTCAGAAGATTTTTATTCACATGTAAGTAAACTTAACTATGGATAGTATGTGAAAAAAAATGTCAGAGAAGGGTGAAATAGGTATATATGAGTAGGTGCACTATACTGTTGACTGATACTTTCAAAGAAGAATTAGAACTCTTGGTCCAGAGTAAGTATTAAACAAATATTTAAATATGCAGAAGCTAGTTTAATCTAATTATTCATAAATAGCATATTTTCTCTGTTGGAAAAAAAAAAACCAACCAACTTTCTATGCTAAAAGCTATGAACCCAGTCAACCAATTTTTATTATTGTTAACTCCCTTATACAAGACATGAACTGAAGCAATAGAATTCTTATAGAGTTAGCAAACTTGAGTCATCTTACTGGGTGAGCAGATATATATATACGAATGAAGCTTGCCAAACCTGTGTGCCATGATGAAGGAGCTTAATTAAAGTTCATAGACAAATTAAAAGTGAGAAATAAATAGAGCAGCAAGAAATACATTAATTAAGAAAACCTGTATGTTAAAAAGAGCAGAGCCATGGGTATCAGCACAGTAATAAGTAACAGCAGGGGTGACCATCAGGCAGAAGATAAAATGGAGTAATGTGGGTTAAGAGATCAAGCCGTCTAGGTGTTAAGTGGTTATGAAGTCCATTAGACTATGACTTGAGAGTGGTGTTGAAGAGCTCTAACTGAGTTGTCTGGGAAAAGCTGTCCTTTACCTGTGTCAAGGAAAGGTCCCATGAAAATATCTCCTGTTTGACATCGGAATTATTTTTGGTTATCTTTTTCACAGCAGAACTGTAATTCTATGTTCTTGTATGCCTTTTCTTACACTTCCAGATCTGTTCAAAGACCTTTCAGATTATCAAGTCCAACCATTAACCCAGCACTGCCAAGTCCACCACTAAACCATGTTCCTGGGCACCATGTCAACACAGCTTTTAAATACCTCCAGGGGTGGGGACTCGACCACTTCCCTGGGCAGCCTGTTCCAATGCTTCACAACCCTTGTGGTGAAGAAATTTTTCCTAATATCCAACCTAAACCACCCCTGGCACAAGTTGAGGCCATTTCCTCTCATCATATTTTTTGTTGCTTGGAAGAAGATAACAACACCCACCTTGCTACAGCTTCCTTTCAGGTAGTTTTAGAGAGCAATATGTCATCCCTGAGCCTCCTTTTCTGCAGACTAAACAACCCCACTTCCTTTAGCCATTCTTCATAATACTTGTGCTCTAGACTTTTCACCAGCTGTGTCTTTTTTGTAGTGAGGGGCCCAAAACTGGACACAATATTCAAGCATGTGGCCTCACCAGTGTCAAGTATAGGGGACAATCACTTCCCTAGTTCTGCAGGCAACACTATTTTTGAAACAAGGATGCTGCTGCCCTTCTTGGCCACCTGGCACACACTCCTGACTCACATTCAGCTGGCTGTTGACTAACACCCTGTCCTGGGTTCAGCTACAGCAGTCATTTTTTCTCCTTCTTAGTAGCTGGTGCAGTGCTGTGTTTCTTGACTTTCAGTCTGGGAACAATGCTGATAACACCGATGTTTTTAGTTGTTGCTAAGTAATGTTTACTCTGACCAAGGACTTTCTCAGTCTCATGCTTTGCCAGAGAGGAGGGGAAGCCAGGAGGAAGCAGAGGCAGGACACCTGACCCAAACTGGCCAAAGGGGTATTCCATACCACAGCACGTCATGCCCAGTATAGAAACTGGGGGGAGTTACCCGGAAGGCCCAGATCGCTGCTCGGGTCGGGCTGGGTATTGGTCGGCGGGTGGTGAGTGGTTGTGTCCTTTTCCCTTGTTATTCCTCTTATCTTTATTATTGGTAACAGCAGTGGTTTGTATTATACCTTAGTTACTGGAGTGCTGTTATGTCAACCCGTGGGAGTTACATTCCTCCGATTCTCCTCCCCATCCCTCCGGGAGCGCGGGGAGGAAGGAAGAGGGGGGGAGTGAGTGAGCGACTACGTGGTTCCAAGTTGCCGGCTGGGCTTAAACCACGACACACCCCCAGATCCAATCCCACTAAGCAGCTTTCCAGCCACTCTTCCCCGAGCCTGTGGCATAGCATGGGGTTGTGGTGACCCAAATGCAGGACCTGTCACTGGTCATGAGTGCGTGACCTGAATATATTGGCCTATAACTGTAGGTAGAATCCACAGATAGTCACTATAGCTTCTCTCTAGAGGAAAAAATAGGTTCTTCTAGAGATCGGTTCATTTAATTTTCCTGTATACATATTTGTGTCTGTAATAGGTAGTTCACTAGACATGTTTACACTGTGCCTGATGCTCATTGAGAGGAATCTCATGCTGTTTCATGGTAATGGAAAGATGATGAAAATTTGCTGTTTCAAGCAATTAATATTAACAATTTTTATCACAACTATAGCTGTCATTGTGCTCTGTGGTGACAGCAGATGTAGCAATGCTGTGGTAAAGGCAAAATAGGCAGTGGATCAGAGACCATTTTGCAAACCCTATGAATTTCCTGGCCTGACAGCTACTACTTTGTTTATGCATGGACATGTCTATGATTAAATGCATTGTCTAGAAAATTTCAGAAACCACTTGAAATAGTTATTATCTATCAAATCGGGGCAAGAATTCAATTCTAATTGTGGTACTTTTAATAAGCAGTTTGATTTTAGACAACTAACCCTGTATCTAGCTAAACCTATTTGTTAGAATGTTTATTGTAAAAATGATAATCAGCATGTGTCACTTGTTGTTTTTTTTCATCACATTCTTCCATGAGAGAAACAGGATCGGAAAAGATGACAAATGTCCCTCAGTATCAGCTATACTCTTGTTAGACATTTTTTTTTCCATTTCCCCGATTTTATCTGATTCTGCCTTCACTTTTCCCCATTTCTAGGAATAAATGTAAAAAATTAGAGAAAGAAAAATTACGACTTTTTAAAGTGAAACTTTAAAGAAATTAAGATACATCAGAAAAGTTCATATTTATTTTTAAATATTTTGACTGTAAACCCTTCTTTTATTGACACTATGTTCAGCCTGCAGTTATCACATAAAACTGTGTCATATCTAAATTCTGAAGCAATTGAAAATCCAGCTATTACAGTGGTGTAAGTATAATATTCTTGTCAGATTCTCAGGATGTCCCAGAACTTATCTTAATGCAATATTTAAAATTTCACTTTATTATGTAGCTAAAAAAGAACAACAGTATCCTTGCAGATCTAGGAGGACTAATTTACTGGAGTTTTATGTTCTCATGGACAGCACACACAAAAATCTCTCATTTTTTGAAGTTCATGTGACATTTATACCAAATAGGTATAAATATAGGTAATTTGTTTTTTTCAAATTGTTTATAAATTTTCTCCCCTACTCACTTGAATCTGATATTTATCTTAACCTTGAGTTTCTTAAGACCTCAAGTAGCAAGCTTCAAAGTGTTTTAAAAAATCATACCCGTTTTAAATCTTACTCATTTAAATGCAAGTGCCTTACAAGCTCAAACAGTGTTGGTTGTTCTCATTGAAGTTTATAATGCCTTAGATATTCAAATCAGTTTTATGCCTTCCATTTGTTATGCAAATTTGCAAACTTTATATATCACATGGTTTAGCTACATTAATACAGCTTTCACTAACAGGATGTACAGGAATAGATGTATACTCTAAAGATGCACATTTTTAGTACCTTGAAATATCATAAAAACATAAAGATAGTGTGTATTGCTCTACCCTAATCAGGCTCATTTTTATGTGGTTGTTCTTTGTCTGGAGGTCTGTGTATAAAACTGATTCAGAAAAAAACAAAGTGAAGACACCTGCTGGCTTATAACACAAAAACTAAAATATCTTAGAGCCTGCTGAAAGGAGAATTGGAACAATATGTCATTACTGAAGGCTCACTTGCAAGTTCTAATGTATTATAATGAAAACAGTATGACAAACCTAATGAGACAGTGAAGATTTGGGTAATTGTTCCTACAATGTATGGTAACATTTCCAGCCGTTACTGGCAAACATAAAACCTAATGAGATTTTATTAATTTAAATGCAGTACATCTGCAAAACATTTCCTTAGTTGCAGTCTCCTCTGATAGTCTTCCTTCCCACATGTACTTGATCCTTTTAAGTTAATTGTTCTGCATAGTATACTTTCTAAACAAAACATGAAAAACACTTACATAAATGGGCACTAACTCATTTTGCCAGGCTTACTTTTTGTGGGTACACTTTCATACCAGTTGGATAGACTATAGATGCTTTCCTCCCTTTGAAAATGTGTATAATGAAACTTGAATTTTTATTTGGAATTTGATTAAGGCAGCATCTTCACACAGACTCCAATTTTGTCATTGTTTTTCACATTACTCTTCCAGGAGCCCAATGGAAGCAATTCACATTTTGGAAGAGTAGTATTTACTATGACTGAATAAGGTCAATACAGTCAACTTTAGAGCTTCAATTATTTTTTCTACCCAAGCTTGTTGATAACTAAAACATGCATCATGTTTATTATCTGGCTTTTTATTTCCTCAGCTTAATAAAGCCAAAAAATTTTAAGGAAGATTTCGTAAATAATCTACCATCTGATTTAAGGTTTTAATTGTGTACTTAACATTTCTGATTCTAACCAAGAATGAAAACATCAATAACTAAATTTTACTATTATCATTTCTTTGAATAACTAGTGATTAAACTCCACTATGAAACTGTTATATTCATCAGGGTTTTCATTGAAATGTTGATCTTGGATCATTCTGTAAGTTTCATTTTTAGAATTCTGGCATCTCATCATGGCAACCTCATCAGCAGCTCTGGTTCAAAATTTCTGGAGGAAAGGTTTTATTCTTTCCCTCCAGATATCCCTTCTGCCCTATTTTAGCCATCAAAATGTTTCAGGACCAGAAATTGAATGTTGTTTTTGATCTTAATCTGCTTCTTGATGCTTATATTTGGCCTATATATTCTCTTTTTGCATATTAGTTCTGAAAAAAGACCACTTTTTTTTATGCAGCCACATCTGAATTAATTTGTTAAATGTTCACATAGTCTTTCTTCATGTTTGCTTTTCCTACAGACACTTTCAATCTTACACCACTACTGTCCTGTACATCTTTTCAGTTAGGACTAAATATGGCATCAGTGAAGCTGTACTATTCTTACTATGTGGAGACAACCACCAAGGAAGACAATGACAGTGCTCTTTTGTGGGTGACAATGGAAACTATAGGATTATTGCCAAAGAGAAGTTAACTGCTCGCTGGAGAAGAAAGAGTTAAAGAAGAAACAAATTACAATCAAGCAGAGCAACCCAGCTGGCTGAGGAGGAGAAAGCATAAAGATAAGAGACTGGCTATTCTGGGACAGGTTGTGAGAAAGCAAGTAGTGTTATAAAAACAAACTATAAGTCAGGAACTAAACATGATAGGCTACAAATAGAATGGTATAATAGCTAGAGCAATAGGCTAAAAATAACTGTTGTTAGAATGGTATAAAAAGTTAGAGCAGTAGGCAATAAAGTGATTCACTGCATGAAGATGCTCTGGTTCCGTGCCTTCATCCCCACACCCTTTGATTTTTTTCTTTTTTTTTGTTGATTGGTTGTTTTGGGGGAATTTGGTTGCTTTTTGGTTGGTTGGTTGTGTTTTGATTTGGTTTTTTGTCTATGTTTCACTATTCTGTTATCTAATTTTGGAGCTGCATCTTCTCTGGGGTAGACTATCTCTTCCTGCCTCATGTTTGTGTAGTGTATGTACTTAGCAGATATAAGTGTATTCATCTGTCATAAATTACCTTAACATAGATACATAAATCTAGGCTAGTTATGCTGTATCCTCAGTGGAAAGCAACAGGCACCTCATAAGAGAGGCTTCTAGGAAACATCAGGTGAACAGCCTTCTGAAAATGCAATTTCTCTCCACTACCTATAAAAGCAGACAATCGTAGCAAGGTTATGCCTGGATGTTATATTTCAGATAGATAAATTACAGGTATGATGTATCCCAAACATAACATTACAAAAAGTTTCACTTTCTTCCTTCTCTTTGAATTCTATACACTTAAACTATTTCTACAACCTTAGAGATATCTTTTAAATAAATGTCCAAGGCCAGCTGGATGGCTTTCACCTCTGCAAACTGACCCTGACTTCCCTCCAATCATCACCTCAACAAAGAATGAATTTTGACAAAACCAGATGTTGTTTTGGGGGAATTTGGTTGCTTTTTGGTTGGTTGGTTGTGTTTTGATTTGGTTTTTTGTCTATGTTTCACTATTCTGTTATCTAATTTTGGAGCTGCATCTTCTCTGGGGTAGACTATCTCTTCCTGCCTCATGTTTGTGTAGTGTATGTACTTAGCAGATATAAGTGTATTCATCTGTCATAAATTACCTTAACATAGATACATAAATCTAGGCTAGTTATGCTGTATCCTCAGTGGAAAGCAACAGGCACCTCATAAGAGAGGCTTCTAGGAAACATCAGGTGAACAGCCTTCTGAAAATGCAATTTCTCTCCACTACCTATAAAAGCAGACAATCGTAGCAAGGTTATGCCTGGATGTTATATTTCAGATAGATAAATTACAGGTATGATGTATCCCAAACATAACATTACAAAAAGTTTCACTTTCTTCCTTCTCTTTGAATTCTATACACTTAAACTATTTCTACAACCTTAGAGATATCTTTTAAATAAATGTCCAAGGCCAGCTGGATGGCTTTCACCTCTGCAAACTGACCCTGACTTCCCTCCAATCATCACCTCAACAAAGAATGAATTTTGACAAAACCAGATGAGCTCAGCAGTGACCAGATGAGTTCGACGGCATCAACAGACAACAACCCAACACTACATACCATCCCTCCTGCCCTGAGAGATTGTTACAAGAGATGGAGCCTGACATCACGACAGGATGAATTCAGCAGCTTTATAGGAATTGGTCCATGGACTAAGAAATGATATCTGTCTCTTTGGGTGTGGGCGTGGGTGTATATATATGAGACAAAAGTGATGGTATATTGAAAAGTGTGGGATCTGAGCATGACATGAATGGTATGGAATAAGAGGTAGATACTTTTTGCCTGAGAGAAAAGATTAGGGTGTACCACAAACCATGTCGTCCAGCAGGAAAACAGAAGAATACAGGAAAATATCCAAATCAAATAACCACCTCAGGCTGGAGTTCCCATCCAATGACATCTGTTTCTGTCCATACCTGCACTGCAGGACAGAGCTGTGCAGAAGTTGAAGGAGCAGCTGGACTGAGCTGGTGGCCATCCAGCAGTGGCTGCTTTCCTAAATTCTTTGGCTCGAATCAGCAATAAGTGGGCAGTAAATCCTGAAGGGAAAACCAAGAAGGATAAGAAAGGAAAGCAGCAAATGTTAAAATTGCCAAACTACTGCTTTTCCTGTATTTTACAAAGGGTTGTTTGGAGCCAGGTTTTGGGCTAAAATGGAATAAAGTCAAGGGACCTGCACGAGAGATTCAATTTT
>NW_009932295.1:19406-35951 GCF_000696875.1 Nestor notabilis | reverse complement strand
GGAGACTGCGTCCTGGCGCGCGACGACGAGGCCGAGGTGCTGGAGTTCACGGAGGGCATCTGCTGCAAGCTCACCGGTACGATGGTCTGCACCATCTCCCTGTCGTGCTTCACAATCTGCTTCAAGATCTCGTTCTCCTGGTTGTTGAAAACGCCGGTGTTGAGGTCCTTCTGGAACTTCTGCAGGAGGATCGAGTTCTTCTTCCCTTCACAGAGAGGCAGAAGAGTTAGCAAGCCGGACACACAGGGGCAGACCCCCGCTATGACTTTGCATTTCAGCACCCATCACCGAGGTTCTGTGTATCATAAAAGCCTCAGCAAACACCAGTGGTAAGCCCACTGCAGCAGGCTATGGCACATGGGGCACCACCACAGCGACTGGTGCTAGCACAGCTCCCAAGGGCTGGCCTCTGCACACACCCAGTGCCTCCTCTCTCTGCACAAGCATAGCAGGGCTTTGTAACTCCATTGTGCTCAAAGATACCTGGAGTTTCTATGCCCCTTCACTCGTAGTGCATTGCTATTATTACAGTTATTCTGAAAATGTAACCATGGTAATTTACTGAACAGGGTGGAAAAAGCCATTGGGTTCTGCATGTGTAATGTCCTTCTCCCTCATTGCAAAACTGTCCTAATTTCCACTAAACTGTTACATAAGTTACAAATACACCTGCCATTTAGCACATTCCCTGGAACTAATTATTAGGCATTAGTAACCAGTGACCACTAGCTTGCCAGAAATCATTTTTTAAAGGTTTGTGAACGGATATGAACTCACGGATAATGTGATGCTTGCACAATAAAGGCAGCTGTACACTGTGTCCTGATGTCTGCTCGATGGCTGTCAGTGTCTGCAGGACGTATACACTATTATGTGTAATCAGATGCACTCAATTATTCCTTTTTTTTTTATTTTGATAAAACACAGCACTTCAGATGGGATTGCTACTCCAAGAGCAGACTGGACTTTACTACAAATATTATTCAAAGCAGGTATTATTTTGAGTTGGACTACATTTCCAGAGAGTCGTTGTCCAGAGAGACAAATTCTAAGAGTCTGAGAAGTCTTGGTTATAGTGGTAAACACTGAGTGCTTACAATCTGCAAAATACTAAAACAGGCCTATTAAATATTAGAATATTTCTTTACTCCTGCAATAGTAAAGAAAACACGCTTTCTTCCAAAACACAACTTCAGCTTAGAAGAGAATGCAGTGACACTGCCCTGCAATTCTTTCTGTATTCCCTTCAAAGCAACTGGAGACATAACCTTATTGAGAAAGGGTGATGTGGGGAAATCCTGACACTGGAGTTTTCTTGTGAAGTTGACGAAACACCACCAAACAGGATAAATTACTTCTTATGCATAGCTGTGTTTTAAAACCAGCATGAACAATGATGATGAATGCAATTCTCCCAGCTAAAGACCATATATTTTATCTAGTATGTCCTATTTGAGAAGTCCAGAATGTCTAGATGAATAACAGCACACTTTGCACAACCTGTTTTGATAATCTGCCGTGTCCTTCTGCCTTTCACTTGGATATCATTGGCCTGCTTTTCGAATTGCAAGCAGATCTGAGCAAAGCCAGTGTGCAGCCATCAATGCTAGTAGTGCCCATGTTGTGAGGAAAATGAGAGCCCTGCTGCAAAGGATTAATTCACTTCAACAAACATGGGTTTTGTGAGTGCTGAGAGGCTTCAGCTCTTCCCAGCATTACAGATGTCATCTGCAAACAATTTGTATAGGAAAATATCATCTACTGCTCATGAAAGAGCATAAATCCTATAAAGTGCTGAGGGCAGCAAAAAGAAACATACAGGATTAATAAATAATACTAATGATAATTAAAATATAATCCTCGAAGGAATATGAGAGCTTTCTAAAACTCAAAGTTTTTTATTATTTAAGAGTGAGATTGCAGTATTTATTTCCTGGACACGTGTCTTATTCATAGATCAACAGAACATTTACTGCAGTGTAACAGAAAGAAAACTTTTTGAGAAGGATTTAATCCGGGCATTTTATCCTGCAACTCACGGAAAAGAAAAGATAGAAAGGTTTTAAGATTTCCTAATATGGGGAAAAAAATACCTATCCTGTCAAGTCTATCAATTGCCACGGTTTCAAAGGCCCTCCTCATCATGGGGTACTCTTCTAGAACCTCGTTGAAGTTGTCCACTGAGAGGGAATACAGACGACAGTATGTGTCTGCTCGTACACTGGCAGTTCGACGGCCCTTGGTCAAAAGGCAAATCTCTGGGAAGAGAAAAATTCAACAACACACACAGAAAACAAAGAGGTTAGTGAACCATGTGAAACTTAAAAGCTAGGAAGTGACTCAGTGCTAACAAGTAATACGTGAGTACTCAGCAGCAATTTTTCTATTGCTGTTTATGCAAGGTTGCAGGGAAGATTCTGAAGGTGTTTGATTCTATTTTTGCTATTCTGAAAAAAATAACTGATGTCATTTAAAAGCCTTGCTTATATGTTTTCTCAGTCTGGACTCTCATTTTATTAATCCTTTAAAAAAAAATTTAAAAAAATCCTTCAAGTAGTAAGAAATGATGCATCAGCTGTCAAACACAGCTTGCTGACTCAATTAACCCAAGTGATTCTATTGATTTTTTAAATATCCAGCTGACATAGAGGACCAATTCCTTTAATAATTCAACAGATTTACTGAACTAATTTAGAAATGATATAATGATATTTGAATATAAGAGCTACTCTAAGGAAAAATACTTCAGGCGTGAAAATGACTTGTTTCCTTGGATTTAATGTTGTAGCTATTTTGTGAGAGTAAACTTATGATTTTAGACTTTCTTTTGGACAACAAACCAGAAACCTTTCAACCTCTGCTTACTCAATTTGACTAGTCTAGTAGACTTTCTTTGCAATTCATCAATTCATCATTCTTAAACAGGGGATACCAAAGCCATATGCAGAGTCCCAAGAAACAGCCCCAAACTTGTGACGGCTGATTCCCAAACCCACAAGAAGAGGGTTACTGGATAAAGGCCAAAGTCAATGTCCAAGGCTTGTAACAGAAAAACATATGGGGAAGAATATTTATTTATTTCTATTAAAATATTAACAATTAATAAGTCAATTGCACAAAGAAGTATTTGTGCTGATCCCATTTTCAAGCTGGGGAATAAGAACACTTAGAAATACCAGCAATTCTCAGGCTCAGGCAGAGTAAGAGATGGTTTCCTTACCCAGTTCTTTCAATCAAAAGCAGTGAGTTCATATTTGTTCATTTTTAGATATTAGCTAGGGAACTGCCTCTTACCCTGCTTGTGCGGCTATCACAAATGATCTTTCTCAGTCTCAGTCAAACTACCAGTCTCAAGTATGGAAGCCCATATATTTTACATTATCAGAAACACAGAATTTGTCAGGCTTTACTTCAGATCTATAAAGAGCTCACACAATTTTCTCTTTTTTTGCATGTCTTTTTAACAAAATAAATATTTTATTAATTTAGAATGCAAAGAACCTTGATGGTTTTTCTTCTCATACTTCTTGTTGATGAATTTCCATATGCCATCTCACCCTCAAGGCTTAGGGACTAGGGTTCTTAAATAATAGTGGATAAATCAAAGTAAATTAACATGGGACCAGTACTAGCACCGAATGTACTTAAACCCCAACAGCTTTGGGAAGAATTTAGAGACTAACATATAATCTAAGAGTCTTGACCTAATGTACCTCACAAAACCCGATGTGCATGAAATAATGACAGTTTCCTGTAAGGAGCAGACAGGTCAAATGTAAGTCTGTCCTTTCCTCTTCCATCCTAGCTCACACTGACTCCTTCTCTTTTCATTGAACTCACTGCATTTATTTACAAGAGTAAGAAGGACATTTTGCCCAAAGGCAGCAATTAAATGCAGTGAATGCCTCCTCCATTTCCTAAGATATTCTTTGGATCTCACATAGAGTAAAGTTTTACAATACAAGGTTGAATTTAGAGATAACTAGCTGGAAAATCTGTGTGATTAATGATCACCTCTTGATTTTCAGGTTTCTTCACTTAGAAGTGCTGCAAAGAATACTAGAAGGATAAGAAGGAGTCTTCTGCTACACTTAACAAACAAAAGTACTTCAGTTTAAAAAACATCACATGCCCAAAACAAAACAAACTTTAACTATGGATCCAAACTGTTCTGGAAGAAAGAAAAAAGAAAAAAAAAAAAAAAAAAAGGAGAATAAATTACTGATTTCATCATTATTAATCTAGAACACTGTATTTTAGATTACTTCAACAAGAAGAAACATTATGGGAAGAAAATGTAAGAGATAATGTTAGATTTCATCACAGGACAATGAGACCATGGAATTCATGGATATTACTGCAATAAATATAATTTTTTTTCCTCTTCTTTCATCTTCTATTCTTGTGAAATAAGGGGAATGGAAAGAATCAATGAAAACTATACATTGCACTCTGCAAACCCTGTCAGCTCACAACTTCTAGTTGAAGAACAACTTTTTGGAAGTAATAACCATATCAGAGTCTTCTATTTGGATATTATAATAAAGGAAGGGTAACAAAAGATATGACAAATCTCCTAGAGCCTAGACATTGATCAGGGAGTGCCATTGTGGAGCCTGCCTGCATGTTCTTAGCCCCAGTTGGATAGTCTCATTCAAAAGATGAACTACAGCCTTCTAGCATTAAAAATACCATGTGATGAATACTCATGTAATGCATTTCCAGCAATGTTCCCTGACTGATTAGAAACAGTGTATTACATATAGTATTGCATTACCTTGTATTACCTTGTATTACATATAGTCACTGATACATCATCTATATTGCCTTGTTATACATATCTATAGCGTAATTTGTACCCTGGCCACAAGACTAATGTTCTTCTTAATTGTATGTGTTCCACATTTAAGTTCATTTCATCCATTAGCTATGAACTCTTCAGCATAGTAAGACATAATATATGAAATCTCATTTACTTGGACCAGAGAGGATAAAGACATAACGTCAAAACATGTCCTGATAAAACACTCATGTTCTTTTAAATAAATCAATTTGGTTTTTTAATGAGTAAATAAACAATAGATTTCATGAAGAGAACAAAGCAATGAAAAGACCCATGATATATTTAAAATGAGTCCTAGTGGCATCAAGTACACTAGGTGCCCTCAACAGCTATGCTCTCCTTGACATTCAATTGATTTAAGCAGACTATGAAATGCAAACAATAGCACAGGAGTCTGCAGTGAAACACAAAGGGCACAGATTATTTTCCAACAGCTTGGACAAGCAAGGTTCTCTATTAGCATAAAAAGAAAGTGGCAGCAGCATATTACTCACTAATATTCCCATCTGTGGTTGGCATGGTGCATTGACTTCATGCTGACACTTTCAAAGTGTCAAATACGTCTATCTTTCCTTTCCAAACAAAAGAATGTCTTCAATTCTAATTAGTAATTGTATTAGGCTGTAATGAACCTGTAATTCAACTCAATGCAAGTTTCACTTATTTAATTTCTTTGGACAACTGTTCCCTAGAACATTCTGAAATAAATGTCTGTAACTGCACTAATGAAAAATTGCTATTTAAAAGCACTTCACAATGCTAAAAACATTCATTTGTTCTTAAAGTTCATATTTAATACAAATGTACTTACTTTGTCTGTGAAAATCACAATTTGTGTTCTGCTAGAACCAGACCTTTCCTACAGAACAATGTAGCTCTCGAAAGAACACGGAAAAGGTCTCAAACTTAATGTACTTTCTGCTGTCAAGACATTGACTAAAAAGCACAATGATAAAAGATTAAAGCTAAACCTGTTCTGAAGGTTACTGGTTATAATAACCAAACCTGATCACCAATGTATCAGTTGCACACATACATGGGACATGGTTTAGTGGTGGTCTTGGTAGTGTTAACTCTTGGACTTGATGATCTTAAAAGTCTTTTCCAACCTAAATAATTCTATGATTCTGTGATTCTGTAGCAGTATTTCAGGAAGACCACCGGGTTCAGTTTTTTGAACACCATAAACTCCTAAAAAATCTTCCCCGTATCTGTGTCTTGTAAACCAGGACAGATAGATTGTGACAGAACACTCCAGAGAGGAAATTCTACATACCTGAAAGACAGCACCAAGGAAGACTGATTTCAGGAAAACCTGAATGACATTAAGGTGATTAAGGTGAATGACACAACCCATAGGATAACCTATAAAGAACTAGGATTAGAAGGCCTTTTATAAGAGCCACAGTCTTAGCTTCAACTGAGATCAGGTTCATCATTCTTGTGGACTGTATTGATAAGCCACTGTAGGTGATAATTTTTCCCTCTCCTGTTGCTATGTGATTCCTTGACATTTCTTTCTTAAAGAAAATAGCTGCTTGGGGTCTGGGAGTGGTTCACCTCTAGCACCATTTGTGATGTTGCATTGCTTTCTTAGTCTTCCCTGGACTGGCTGCCCCAGCAATAATTTCCTGTTCCCACTTTATACAGACCTAGGAAAAAACTTCTTTTACTCTGGGGCAGCCAGTACTGTTTATCTGACAGTACCGCTGTCCATTAACCATCAGTTCATTTTTGATATAAATTATATTCCAGATGAAATTACTCAACTTTCTATGTCACATGAACATTTGACTATAGACTAAAAAACTTCAAAACTCAAACAACAATACAAAGTTGCCTTGCAGACAAAATGTCCACCAGAGGATAAACTGTGTTGATAAAAGAAACAGCTATGAGACCAGTAGTTAGCTGGTTCATTAAAGGACACCAAACAGCTCCTGTCTTCATGGAACATATTTCTTAGCTTAGGATAGTATATAGTAACATGTAGAAAATTAATACAATGAGTTCTTATCATTTGCACAGCTTTGTTTGCAAGGACACAAAGACCAGAATTAAAGAAAAAGTTCACTTTACTAGGTGCAGGAATTAATTTTTTGTAGTAATGAATAAACAAGTTGAAGAGTATTTTAGCCAGACAGTGCTCTGCATATTACAAATAAAAATGAACAGCAGTTTACTAAGTGCTCTGTTCCCTTCCAAAGTTGTATCAGGTTTCCTGTCATCTGTCAGATTTAACATCACAGGATCTAATGAACTGTCCTTCCAGCTGAGGACACCTGACTATTGCCTCAGTTATTTCATCTTGTAGCAGGCATATACATTGCTGTGCAAATGGCCAAGGAGCTATTCAGACCATCTGGTTACTTTCAGCAGCAGAAGATGGAAAATCAAAGCAATTCAAAGGTTTGGATCGGTTGGTCTAACATATTTGGGAATGCTTTATGAGCACAGGACAGTGGATTAGAACAGTGTTTACTTCATAGAGACTAATGAGTTCCTAAACAATTATAGGCAAAACTTAGATGCATAGAAAACTCTTTCCATCTACCCATCTTGTAAGTCTTCAGAGCAAGTTTCTCAGAACTACCATGTTTAGGTTATTCTTCTTTTCTAACATAATTCTTCATAACAGCAACTCTTTGGCGTAGTGCAAACAGTTCTTGACTTCCTTCATGCTGCTGAAGTTGTCCACTGCACAGGAACAAGTTAATAGGCACTATCTTGGTGTGCCAGTCACAGGAAGAGACCTCCAGCTTGGGGCACTCTGCCCCGAGCTTTAGAACAGGTAATATGATTCAAAGAAAAGGACTACATAAAAAAATCTGTAAGTTTCTAGACACCCCATTCTTCTGGAAATGAAGCAACTTTCCAGTTCATGTTGACTTAACAGTATCTAATAGAGAAACAGGGAGAAGCTGTTTCATACAATAAAAATGTGATTGCTTTAACACGTACTTCTGCATTTCTGTCTCCTTTTTCTTCATTAAATTCTGGAAAGCATCAAATGTATCTATAATCTTTTTTTCTAATTATTTAATGTATTCTTTTGATTTTTCAATATATTATTGGTAGTGCACAAAATAGAAAACCCAGGGATATGCTGCTTTTTTGCTGTAGAAATTAAAATGACTAGCACCAGGTCTTATGATTAGTCAGAATGTAGCTAACACCAATTAAATGTGTTTCAGTAATTTACTTTATAAAAAAAATTAAAAAATTAAACACTATACCAAATATCTATGCAGACTTTATTTTGTAGTTGTTTTGCAAACCAGTATTTACATTTACATTAATCATGACTGCAGGGAGGTGAGGGGAAGGAGGCGGGAAGGAAGTGATATCCCCCAAATCCATATCTATGGAGTGGATGGAAATGAAAAGGCTCAGGTAACATCTATGTTAGTGTTCAGCAGTTCTATATTTAAAGAACCTTAAAATACAGTCACTGTTCAACAGAAATATTCCTGCAGCAAAGGAAAGACCTTAAAGAGGAAGGAAAATGGAGAAAATTACTGCATTTTAACAGTCAGGTTTGTAATCTGGACGGTCCAGAAGAAAGCTACACAAGACCTACACCTTTTCCCACCTTATTTACACTAAATATGGAATTGCACAAAAGACAGTTTGTCAAGAGTGAGCAATAGCAGATACTTCCTGCACAGCCTCATCATTTAAAAAATGCCAACAGCAATTGTCTATAAAGTTGCTTTCAGATACATGGGTTGATCAGCTGGAGAGGGGGTTCATGAAGGAGGCCTGGATACAATGCTGTTTAGTTACTGTTTTGAAGAAGGGATTGAAAATGGCCAATTACAATGAAAGGTCCAAACCAACTTCCTTAATACCTCAGTTTCGGTCTCCTGTCACTTTTTTTTGAAGTATTTACCTAAACTTCATTTAAATTTCTCAACTCGTGATAGTCATCACATTAAAAAAAAACAAAAAAACCAAAAAACAAACAAACCCCCAACAGTTTAGTTTACTTCACATTTTTATTGTCTGTTCATAGTAATTTGAAGTTTCTGGCTCTGAAGATCCTGACACACAAGCTCTCAGCATGTTTGTTGTTTAATTTATTTTACTTTATTTAATTTAACAGCACAAACAAAAGAAATAGAAAAATGTGCCATAATGAGCAGGGTTGAAACTGTCAACTTATTGAACAGAAAAAGAGTAGAAAGATGTGAATTACACCTCTATTACTATAGCAATTAAAAATGCAAAAATATATTTCATTCAGTAAGCTTGAGACTCATGCTTATTGACTTGTGGAAATGTCCTCTCATTGCAATTTAGGAACACGATTCTTGTTTGCAAACATCTGTCCCTGCTTGCTAGCACTCCTACTGGCTGAGAGTATTTCTCCATCATGAAGACGTCACATATATATAATGTCATATATCTGAAGAGAGGAAGAGAATGCAATGGGGACTGAAAAGTATATTTGCTTCTATGTTTGAGGATGACATCTTGGTACAGTATAATAGCCAATAATAAAAACAGAGGGTTTTAATCCTCCTGTTTTTGAGGCAGGAAATAGTCAGTAGGAAAAAGAAGTAGATTACAAGGAATATCAGCACCACAAACAGTATTTTACCTGTACCTTTTATCCTGAATCTTATTCTTGGGACATAATCCCCACGTTTGGAATAAGGGAGGTTTGTCTCCAAAGCCATTCTGAGACAATAAGGAACCTTCAAAAAAGGTAAGTTAGGAGTGGCTGGAGGCAGGCATCCATGATATGCATTTTATAACCATTTTCCTGATTTAAAAGGCATATGGAAGATGATTGGTTCTTTTGCTATATTTCTTTCCATTACTCTGTAAAGGTCTTCCTTCCCAGCCTTCATTTGCTTAACCATTTTACATATATGTCAAATGTTAGGTACAGTAAGTGGCATAATAAGAGCAGTTCTATTTTTTTCTTTTTTTTTTCTTTTCTTTTTTTTTTTTTTTTCCCTAACAGTGTTTCTATTTGGCAGATAGTTCCATTTATTTCATTGGAGATAGCACAAACTTCCTGGGGGAAAAATTATTCTTCTGAAAAGAATTGTCTAACTTTCATTGAGGATTTATATTTATAGAGGAATACTTAATTTAGAAAATGTTGATATTTACTTAAGGTTTGTCAACAAGCCTGAAAGTGTGCTCCTGCCGTTACTTTGCCCAAAGGTTGTCTTTGATGCCACCTACCTAGGAGAACCCTGTTTCTTGAAACGATTCTTGTTCACATCAGTCCATTTCCTGGAAGAAGGCTTAATATGCTACTTGATAGCAGCTCTGAGAAAAACAGTGTGATAACATGCTTACTGATTTAAGTGCCTATTCTAAGGTAATGTGCCCAAGTAGTGATTTAGCTTTCATACTGACTGGGTCAAAGGCCAAAAGTGATTTTGGGTAATGAATTTATGTCTACCTTTGTTCAGATGGATGCCTATTCCCTACTGAAAAAGCGCCACCTGATTCCTTATGTATTCAGTGGTATGCTCTTGTCATCTTGATTGTGGCAAACAATAACTGTTAAAAATTAAACTATTCAACTTGAATTTAAGTGGACCATAAAAATATTGCACTTCACTTTTTTTTCTATTACATTATTAAACAAATGATTAGAGACTGTCAGTTCTGAATTAAACATTTAGATTAAATATTTAAGCTAAACTCAAATATTTAGTTTAAATTCTACTGTGCAAAATTGAGGGTACTTGCAAATCATCTGGTTTATCTGTGTTGGCCACCTCAGGTCTCCAAGCTATGCTGATGTGGTATGTGGCTTGTGTCTAGTTTTCTCATGTATCAAGTGTAAATGAAAAATTTATACTCTTCATGAATTTGCAGAATTAGAATTATAATTTGGTTTGAAGACTATGTTATTTAGATAGCACAAATTATTACTAACATTGCTATTATTAATAGTTAAATTTATATTTGCTAATTAATAAAACTCCTAAACCCAAACACACTTCTACGTTTTGGCATTACAGAGTAAATTACTTTTATTCTATCTATATTCTTAAAAAAATCTCTTAGACTTTAAAAGTAGCTTTATGTCTGAATAGCAAGAAGGCGTTCTGACGGCAGACAATACTTTTAGAAAAATGTTCTATACTGTTCACCTGAAGAGTTTTTTTATGAAATAATTGTTATGGAGATCTGGAGCAATTGAAAGCATTCAATTGTGCATTTGCCATTAAGGAGGTGAATAATCACACCTCAGGGTGGCTACTTATAATTAATTATTTGGATTGTAGTATAAATACTGAGAGACTTAATTCACCTTTATGTTGAATAAGGAGTAGCCATATGCAGTATTTTCACAAAATGTAAAAACCAGTGTATCATATCATATTGTACAGGTGCAAGGTAGTGTGCAGTCAGGCCATTTAACAGCATTTTCTCGTATTATACTGAAAATCTTTAAAAGTCGTCTATCAAAAGAAGGTACCTAAAGTGTACCAGAAAAAAACAAGTGGCAAAATATAATCTAAAGTGACTCAACATTTCCCATGGTATTATTTTCCACTGCACTGGTTTAAAATATACTGACAGTTGCTGTACCGAAAGGGGGAAAAGCTCCATAAATAATAGGTAGGTCAAAGAACTTCTATCTAATTGGCCTTCTACAAGCCGAAGCAAATGAAAAACACAATTTACTAGTATTTTAAGCGTAGAAGGGTAAGTATTAAAACAGTATTAAATAATTTAAATGAAATGAAACACTCAAAAGTCTAAAGCATTCCATGAACTACTTGTTATAAAAAATAAACCAGAAAAGAAAAGATGCCATAATATTTCTCTGGGATGTATTCTGGGAAGATGGGGATGAGAATGTGATTTACATATAAATTTTCTATATGAACGATGATATGCAGCACAGTTAGTGATATCTGCCTTCAATTAAGTAAAAGATATTTGTCTCTTATTATAATGCATGAGGTAGACCATCATGTTTTCATATTCATATATAGCAACTCTCATACATATTATCATAAGAAGGGTTTAAAAAAATCACATGCACTTTTTCATGTTCAACATACCTGAAAGGTCATAGAAAAAAATATTTTAAAGCAGTATCAGTTTTAGTTAGTCTACAAATCGATTTATTGAATGACTCCAAGTGGCATAATACCACTGGGTTTCTCAGAGGGAAAAAAGCAGAAAAAACAGTGGTGAGGGGGACCTGCAATGGACACACCACGGAGTGGGTAGCACACATTATTGCACACTTTCTGGAACTAGGAAACTCCCTCCCACTGCAAATACAATGAAACCTCCACAGGGAACCCAGACCTAATGCATAACTTCCTACTCACTCAGTTTAGATTTCCCTAGCAATACCAGCATTCCTTCAACTCTTACACAGTATCTGTTAAAAACAGAAAAAAAGGGGTTAAATTTCCTAGAACATACGTTTAGGTTGCTGAATGAAGGAAAGCTTGTGTAAACACAGGTGGGAAAACAGATGGAGAAAGGAAAAGATAGCAGGGAGACAAGTCTTATCTTGTGTCCTTTGAGACTCAGAAGAATTTTGACAGTGACTACAGCAAGAGCAGGATGAGACCACAGTGAACAATCAGTTCTCTGTCCACCAGAAAGAAAGCTAATGAAGTAACAGCAGAGTCCTGAACATGTTCCCAGAAATCCTCCTTTTAATAAGTTGCACTGAACCTTGCTGTTTGGGTAGTTCTGGATTTATTCCTTTCTTTTTCAATTTGTAGGCATGTCAGCCGCACTGACACACCAGTTAAGCACAAAGGCAGTTCAGCATAAGTTTAGCTGGATCAGGACTGTACGCACAGAGTACTTCATCTCACTCCACATGGCTGGCAGCTGGAGGGGAACAGGGCATCACAAAACCACTCCTCTGCAGGGCATCACAAAACCACTCATCCACATGCTCTGCAGTAGCTCTGGGACAGCTTTAACTCTTATGTTTGTGGAGGTAACAACCTGAAGAAAGTTATAAAATGGCAAAACCCTGCTCTTCTCCTTTGTCCCCAAGCAGGACCTTGCAGTTTGTGGTGGAGCACATGCAAACACCAGCAGACTGGGGCTGGGGTTAGTGGTACGCACAGAGTGGAGGGTCACAAGGTGTCAGGGAGCGAAAGGCCTTTCTGAAGGGGAAGAGAAATTGCAGAGCCAGATCTTTGGTTTATTACACTCCTGGATGTTTGTTGTAATTAATCATAAGACATTTCTAATCACTAACATCCTTAAAATTAATATGGAGTGATTCTGATATCATTTACTGCAGCAAAAATCGGAATTGCCTTATGGCAGTGGTATTACACCAGTTCATATCAATATATGCTGGTATAATGTAAATTAGATTAGTGTTAAGGCTCATCAGATACATTATTATTTATGCTTTGTAAAGTCTCATACTTCTTTATAAGCAAAAGACTCATTCTTGTGCTTCGTCTGTAGAAGAGTTCAAAATCTTTGCATTTTGCCAATTTTATGTGTCTAGTGAAAACCTAATATGCAATCTGCTTAGTAATTCCTCCTATAACAAGAAGCTGTGGCGTAATTTCTAATACAATCACCTGGTACTTAACAAAGACTAGCTTTTCAGTGCTGTAAACTGCAGATACTCAAAACCATGAACAAGATAATTTAGCCATCACAACATCCTCAAAATACAATTGTTTACATTTTCACCTACCTCCTGATGCTTATTCTACACCCCAGAAAAGCTGAAATTCAGGTGTGTTCATCTCAAGTTTGCTTAGCTGCAAGCACATGTGCAGTCAGGTTTTCCTACCTGCTGTTCAGAAGTGATAGGTGTAAGCACCTTCCCACTCCTTTCCAGCTTCTGAAGGTTCAGATGTGCTCTTGTCCCTTAGATTTTCTTCTTTCCCATCGATCTCATGTCCACATCATTGCCCTGCACTCACAGTTCCTCTGTCTCATATTTCTTTGCACCACTCACAACCTGACTTCTGCCCACACACTCCTCTCTCTGTTCACCTCCATCTCACTCCCCACACTCTTCTGACCTTCCTTATTGTTTTGTGCTATGTGTTAACAAAGACCTGACCATTTTTTCCTGACCTTCTTCATTCACTTTCTACTCTCCCTACAAAAGCAGCTAGGAGGAGAAGGTCATCATTTCCACTGAGGGCAACCTTGTTTCCCCTCATATGAAAAATGTCAGTCTCAGTGGGAGAAGTTTCTCTTTTATTTGCAAAGAGAAAAGATTCATTTACTGCTTTGCTGAAAGTAGCAGCAATCCCGTTCCTAATAACAGGGAATAGGCAGACATTTTAGATAACAGAAGGAAAAAGTAAGGAAGACATAAAAAAATCCACAGAAATTTAGGAAAAATTAGTATTGCTGTATTTCCTCAAAAATAACAAGATACAGTCCTAGAGAATCCAATTAAAGCAACTATAGAGTATTAAAATCCTGGAATTCTCCACTCCTAACTGTGGTTTACATAATTTAACTCATGCAGAAATGACTATATAACTGTGCAATATAGTGAAAATTGGCTTCATGTATTCTTCATGGCCTAATTCCTGTCCTTTTTATAAAAACTCAAACAAGCACACCGTGTGAAGACAGGAATTCCAAGGTACAGCAATAAAAAGTTACTGTTTTCTTTAAATGCCAATAAAAGGCAAAGGAAATGGATTGTCCTGAATCTTTCTGAAACATTCCTTCCACTGATCCATGTCTGTTCAAGACATAATTTATGGCACTCTCTGCAAAACATTTCCTCTGTGGTCATTACTGCACAGTCAATCTCATAACACAATTCTGTCTGAACATATTTAACATCTAATAGTTGCAGATATTGTTTTTTGGTACGCTGACTGCAGAGCTGAGGGAGCATAGACTGGTTAGCATTTCTGATGTGCTTCCTTAAACATTTTGTTTATTGCATTGAAGAGGGAATGGGGGAGAGGGTAAGGGGTACACAGCCTAGGGAAAAGCGTAGTACTAGAAGTTACTTTCAAATTCCTACTAGTGCTTGGAGTAGATACTTAGGATGATAAAATCCTTCAATCAGCACTCTGAAAAAAATATATGAGATGAAAATAAGCATCTTACTTATTAGAGTGGGGCTAAGTAATGTTGTTGCACACAAGGTTCGAAAAGATTTGATTTACGAATACACATGAAGATTAAGGGACAGGATACACTTGCCATAGGAATACCAATGAACAATCCACAAGACCTCTGTGGCTACTGTCCTCCAGTTACTCTCCCCTCCTATCTTCCCTCCAGAAAAGAGAAAGCAGTGAGCACTATGAGGAAACGCAGACAACAATCAAGTCCAGGTTGTAAAGCAGAGGTGTAGTCTGATTAATCTATTCCATTAATGGTTATCCAGGCATGCTCTTTTTCAGAAGAATTTCCAAGCAATTGTAAGTCTTATCTAGCTTCATGTGAGAATTTTAGCACCCAGATCCATAGGGAAGCCTGTTTTCTAATTAAGAACAAAGATCAAAAAAGAGAATTTAAATGTTCAACAGTATCTCAGTTCTTCACTCTCCAGATATTTCCTCTATTACTGCAACTTTTGGTTTTCCAGGCTCTCACTTTCCCAAAAGTCTCTATTCAAGCCTCTCCAAAATACTGCTGACACTGATTTGGTTCTTCTTAAATCTTGGCTTTCTCACTAATTGCCAGTTCTCCAACAACTTCTCGGTGCCACAAGTTTTCTATTAATACAATGTTGTCAATACCCAAACAATTTATGTATTCTAAATTTGATCAGTGTTTTCCAAATCCAAGGCAGGATGTTGATGAAATCCTCAATGAGCTCTGGAGTCAAGCCTGACTCTCAAGGGACTCCTCCCAAACCTCCCTTACAGCCAGGGCCCCTGAGAAACTCAGCTCTGGGACATACCTGACATCCAACAGTTAGCATCTCTGAGCTGGGACCAGAAGCTTCCAATTCATAAGACACTTCAAAATTGAGAAAGGGTCTGTTTAGGTATGTACATCCCTCCAACTTGTGTCTGCTTGTAAGGGCGTAAGTGTTGGTACTGATTTATTGTGTCAGACCTGGGAGCTATGCAGTTGAAATTCTAAGTTACAGCTTCAGTCGGTACCTCAGCCTCAGATTCTGCATGACTCTATTAGGCAAAACAGGGGTATATTTATTCAAATTTAGGATTTGAACACTGACTTACTCTTCCAGCTTATTTTATCACTGTGCAACACTTCTTGTGTCAGGAAGCCTTACTCAGACTCTGATACACATTTCAGGAGAAGATTGTCTTCTCCAGAGGGATAAGAATATTAGAAATCTTTTTTCTGTGCTTTGACAAACCAAACATTTTCAACTCACAGTTATCTGATGTGCAGCTATTTTCCTCTCTTTTCAGCTTCAGTCAAACAGGTTTTTTTCCTCCTGGGTCTGAATTCTGAATTCCCTTCTGGGAATTCACAGTGCTATACGGTATCTTGTTAAAACATATGAATCAAACCGTGTCCATCTTTGGGCATTTCCTTTCTCAGGTTCTCTCTCACTGTGCACTTGCCCTTCTTTGCCTTGCCCCAGCTCACCTCTGCAGGGTACATCCAGCAGCTGCAATTATCTCCCATTTACCCCAGCAGCTGTCAAGCTTTGGATGTATTTGCCCTCATTTTTGTACCCCATGTTTCATACCAGCTGCAGTCTGGATGAGCAAAACTGCTTTGGTATGCAGTGTAGTAAGTTCCTGTGGTGTCTGGATGTTACA
>NW_009932295.1:0-19375 GCF_000696875.1 Nestor notabilis | reverse complement strand
TGTGAGCATGCCTGCTAAGAAGGGTAGCGGATGAACAGAATGAGCTAAGTAGTCGTTTGCACTGCAACACCAGGCTGACAGTTATGTAAAATACTTTCATGTGCAATCTCCTCTGATCCTCTGCTGGTTCAGAGGAGCATTATGGTCAGATTCAGCTTGCAGGCTCTTGCAAAATCATTTTCATAAACTGGGGCACTGCTAAGCATAGACAAGACTGAGACCAAGGTTGCTCTGTTTCTTCATCCTCAGCACTTTACCTTTTCTTTCTCCTTAATCTCCTGTCTTCAGCATCTACAGTTTAAGCCTGTGGGATAAGCACAAGACTTCTTTACCGTAGCGCTTCTGCAAATACTGGTACAAATCACCTTGCAGAGGCTACTGCAGAATGACAAGGCCTGCTGGCCAGATCAGTAGGGGTTGCTTTAGCGTATTATTCTAAAATGGGATTAGTTAAGTAACTCTACAGCCCAATTCAAACATGAACCTAGTTCATTTTTGTAAGCTTCCCACTTCTGTATACCAGCTAAATGCCACTGATTAGGTTTTCAATTTATCATTTTCTGAAAGGTTTTTGGTGCAGTTCTGGGATATTCATGGAATACAACAAAAAATTAATACAATGACCAACTAACCATAACTGTCATGGGCCGCAGCAGTACACACAAATGTTCAATCAGCTTCTGGAAACCACCCTTGCTGCTACTCACAGAGGCAGACACCTATTCTATTGCGCAATTTACAGTCATGAGGAACAACATTTTCACACTGGTCAATTATTTTATGTAAAAAATGAGACTGCTCTCATCCAAATAGAAATATTCAGATGGCATAATCTAAACAAACCCCTAATTCTCATTAGGTTTACTGGATGAATTTAATTTGGATTAAAATTCATGTTTGTTTTTTGTTAATATACATCTGTTAGAGAGCTCTCTAGTCAGATAGGTAGTCCAGTTTCTCATAGTGTACTGGAAGATTGAACATATGAAGTGTGCTAAAATTCAGTGAAAAAGCATTAGCAACAACTTGAAACATTCATGAATACCAAAATATCTGATATAAATAATGGTCTTTTATCCACTGCCTATTTTTGTAATTCTTACAGTGATTTTTACCTTTTAGAAGTACTTTATGACTCAAAAATTGTATTCCCTTTTCAAAGCAAATGAATACTGTTTATTTTATCTTGAAATAGCTATAAAAGTATTATGCAAATTATTACATTTTTATTTAAATACTGTATATTTATTAACAGAGCTCCTAATTCAAAGTAAGTTCAAAACTCAGGAAGTTCATTTGGCATCTTTAACAGCTAGCCTCACAACAGTAAGCAGACTGGACATCTTACTTGGAAATATTTTGTGCACTCTTCGCTGCAGTTGGAATTGTTTAGGCAAAAGACACTCAATAGACTTACTCTGATGTCTCTGTGTGTCTAGTATCTCAACATGCTTTGTTCCAATGCATTCACTCCTGTGTTATCATTTATGTTTTCCTACTCACCTCCAAAGTAAGAACCATCTGTCAGCTTCAGCTCCTTGTTGGATTTGGTGATGACACCAGCAACACCATGCTGAATGAAGTACATCTTTTTACCCACAGCCCCTTCTCGGATAATATAATCTCCAGGTTGGAACACCTCAAATCTCAGCTTGCTTAGCATGGCAGTCACAAAATTTGGGTCTGCATTAGCAAAAAGAGGCATTGTAGCAACCAGCTTCCGACAGTTGAAGTTGACAATCTCCTAAATGGGAAGGCAACATATTGAAAATAATGGTCAGTAAATATATAGAATATGATGGGCATTGAAAAAAAACAAATTCTGCTTCCTTCAGAAAGAAGTTCTTTAGCTCATACTGGACTTTTCTGTGGTTTTGTGCCTCATTTTTTAATCTTTTCATTATGTTATCATCTGTTTGTAGTGAAGTGATTGAAACAACAGTGCAGTCTGATTTGTATTTCTGAGGTGAAAGGTTGTCTTCTTCAGGCAATTTTTTTGTTATTTATTTTTCCCCTTGGAATTTAAGGGGAAAAATATGAAAGAAAGATAAAAATTAAATAGGAATTACACTGCCTGACAACATGATTAGCTGTTGCAATAACTGTATTAAGTGATGAAGTTACGCGAACCCTGTGTTTTCAAATATTACACCAGTAACATCCTTATCACAACAACTGCAGTGGTAATAAAACATAGATTACAGTTAGCTGCAGGGCTAGCTGAAATCAACATGAAAATTTCCTTCCCAGAATTTAATTCATTTTATAAACACCGAGGCATACATTCCTGCCCTTCAAAGACATGCACATATAGCAGACCCTCATATGAAGAAAGACCTGTTATTTTACTAAGAATGCTACAGGCCTTAAGAGCGCCTCCAACCAAGAATACTTACATTTACAGAGCCAACTGTAGGCACATATACATGAAAGTATTAGTACCAAAAAGCTATAAATGTCATACTTGCTTTAAATAATAATAAAAAAATAAAAATTTCTGAAAGTTTCAAGCTCTTTCTTGCAGACCTTACTTTGTCTTAGGAAAATTAACATGGTTAGTTGCCATAGAAATTTAATAGTGTATTGAAGAGCTGAGACTAATCAGTATCACACATGGAGAGGGGCTCAGGCAGGCAACATCTACTGAGTTAGCAAGCCAAACATGACAGCAAGAGCATGTATGGTCATTTATATATAAATGCACACAGAGCAAATAAAAGAAAAATTCAACAAGCAGTCACCTAACTGTTTTGCGAAACTAAATGTAATTTCACTGTCAGTGGAGTATTCCAAGTATTTCTTATATTAAGCCAAGGCTTTGTGACTGATGCAAAGGAGACAGCCCACTTAACAGTTCTTTTACTCCTTTGACAGAGGCACACTGCACTCCTGCTGGAAGTTGCTTTTTCAACTCCTATGCATCTGCTGTCTCAGATATCTCATATATCCCATGCAGCCGGATCTCTCAGATATACTTGTCCACAGCTCAGACAAATTCCTTTCTTCTCCTGACCCCTACCATGTGACATCCCACTTGCAGACATAGAATCACAGAATGGTTTGGAAGAGACCTAAAAGATCATCTAGTTCCACCCCCCCTGCCATGGGCAGGGACACCTTCCACTAGACCAGGTTGCTCGAAGCCCCTGTGTCCAACCTGGCTTTGAACACTTCCAGGGATGTCAACCAACACCCTCAAGTCCTTCTCCTTAGGGCTGCTCTCTGCCCAGCCTGTGTTTGTGTTTGGGATTGCCCTCATCCAGGTGCAGGATTGTGCACTTGGCTTTGTTGTACTTCCTGAGGTTTGCACTGGCCCAACTCTCAAGCCTGTCCAGGTCCCTCTGGATGACATTCTTTCCCTCCAGCATGTTGGTCACATCACACAGCTTGGTGTCATTGGCTCGATGGGGAAGTTCAGCTAATTCACAGTACAAGCAACAAAACCATAACGGGTTCTTCAAATCAGTCCTCTTGCATCTGGGAATAGCTTCCTTTGAAGGGAAGCCATTGGTTAATGAGGCAAACAAGAAGCATGATCTAAGAGCATAGAAACAACAGCCTTTCTCCAAGAAATTACATCTTCTCAAAATAAATCCAGCAGAACTTGCAAAAAATAATGTGAAACACAACATCTCACCAGGCACCTGGTAAGCAGAAAGCTGTTATCTCCAGCAATGTCTTATTTTCCATTAAAGAGAGAAAAAAAAGGGCAAAATTACTAGTGCTACTCTAGATTAGACTTATGATAGCTTCTGACAATTCTGCAAGAAAGTATGTAATGGCAAGGTGGAAGCAGAAGTGTCTCTAAACAGAAATGAACACTGATTCTTAACAAAGGGCAATACAGCTATTCTCGTTTACTCTGGTCTCAATAGCATCACATCTATATACTTAGATAAACTGTAAATAAGACTTCTTCCCCTCCTCTTTTTTTTTCTCTGGAATGAGACAAGGAGATATAAAATATGTAATTTTATAATGATAATGCAGAATTAATTCTAAAATTATTAGGTTAAAGATAGAGTGATTTGAAGAGTAAGATGCTACATTTATGAAGTCAGTCACTAAACTCCAACTGATTTCAGTGGGGATATGATTCCACCAAGAACATTTTATCTAAGAATTATTTATAAACGATGGAAACAGAACAACACTCTCTGTCCATCATTCTTCACTATATTGACTCACTCTCCTTCACCCTCTCTAATTGCTCTAACTTCCGCTTCTTATAGAGTGTTCTGTCATGCCTGAAACACTGCATCATGTATGGACTTCACAGCTAAGCATAAATGAGCTTGATTAAGACAAGAGACAGATCTGAGGCCAAAAGCAGACTTCCTCATGGTTGCATGAAGCTTGAAATGTATGGGAATATACGGCAGGAGTAGAAACAGAAAAGATGTGAGGAAAAGACTACAGATTTTTGCAATGACTGGGAGACTCCCTGCTTATGGAAAGGAATAGCAGTCTGGCTAAGACTCCCATTCAGTGCAGGCAAAGACATTGATGCTACCAGTGCAACACTATGGGATAACACTATCTACACACGATATCAGAATCAGAGCTTAAACACCCACCCCTTCTGCTGAAACTAGTTTTGCTTGTAAATAAACATGGAAAACTTGATGCAAGATAGGTACCAGACAGCTGTCACGGGCATTCAAGATCAGTGAATCCTGCTAAGTCATTAATTCAAGAGGAGTAATCCTTGGCTACCCCTTCAAGTATATTCTGTATGAGGGAATAAATATTAGAAAGAGATTCTAGCCTACTGTCTTTCTAAAGGATGAGGAAAAGCCTGTTTTCCTTCTCATCTAAATACTCCACTTCTCAGTAAAGCTTCAGCCTCTACCTCTCCTCCAAGGGGAAATTGTTTACTCCTACTGCTCGCAGTATGGTGGCACCACGTGAGGAGCCCCAGATTACATCCTTGACTCTGTATGAGACTGTCTTATTGCAGCCTTGGCTGATGCTGAAAAGGTGACAATAACTATTAGTTGTCTTGCCTTGCTCAGGGACTTTTCAGTAGACTTGCAGCTTGTTTTCTGTTTCTGAAAGTAAATAGCTTTTCTTGTGTGCCCAGCAGGCAGAGAAAGGAAATTACCATGAAAGCAAAAATTGACTGGAAATTATATAGGAACTGGTGGGAAGCAGAGAAAAGGCTGCTAGAGTTAAAAGTTCAACTCGAGTCGTGATCAAAAAGAAAGAATAAAATAGATCTATTAGGAGCAGTATTAAGAGGGAATGAGAGGAAAACAAAAATAAGGAACATAAAGTCCAAGAAGAAAAGGAAAAAAAGAAGGCAGGAAGGTGGACTTTAAAAACAGATTGAGAAACTGAAATTTCTGAAAAAGTGAGAGCACTGGAGTACAAAATGTCTGGAGTGAAAGCTGAGAAATAAGGCAGAGGAAGTAAACAAATGGGAAATTGGAAAAGACAAGACAACTCATCAGTAACGTATCATAATAGCATCGTACAACAACATGATATAGACAGAGTGGAGAATTCAGACCTTCATGATTCCTCTGCACAGAGCCAGCCCAGCCCAACTGGAAAAAAATTTATCTCATGTTGGGAATCCCAGCAAAACACACCCTTGTTGCAGGATTTTCATACTTGGAACCTCACATCCTCTTATGATTCCATCTTCTACCCACCTTTCTGTCTCAGTAGGTAATCTATACCTGCAAGTTACCTGGTCAGCCTGAGTTGCCTAATGCAGGTACCAACATAGCTAGAAACCACCCACATGTGGTAATTTCAGCCATTATAAGACAGAATCATAGAATAATTAGGGTTGGAAAGGATCCTAAGATCATCTACTTCCAACCCTGCTACCATGGGCAGTGACACCTCTCACTAGACCATCTTGCCCAAGGCTCTGTCCAACCTGGCTTTGAACAATTCCAGGAATGGAGCATTCAGAACTTCCTTGGGCAGCCTGTTCCAGCAACTCACCACCGTCACAAGTAAGAATTTCTTCCTTATACCTAACCTAAATCTCCTGTTTCAGTCCCAGTAACGCATTCATTTTGTTGATTAGTTTTATGTGAACATTTATGTTAAAGTACAAACTTTCCTATTTAAGACATTAGCAGGTGGAAAATTACCAAGAGACAAAGAAAGAATCCCAGCAAAACACACCCTTGTTGCAGGATTTTCATACTTGGAACCTCACATCCTCTTATGATTCCATCTTCTACCCACCTTTCTGTCTCAGTAGGTAATCTATACCTGCAAGTTACCTGGTCAGCCTGAGTTGCCTAATGCAGGTACCAACATAGCTAGAAACCACCCACATGTGGTAATTTCAGCCATTATAAGACAGAATCATAGAATAATTAGGGTTGGAAAGGATCCTAAGATCATCTACTTCCAACCCTGCTACCATGGGCAGTGACACCTCTCACTAGACCATCTTGCCCAAGGCTCTGTCCAACCTGGCTTTGAACAATTCCAGGAATGGAGCATTCAGAACTTCCTTGGGCAGCCTGTTCCAGCAACTCACCACCGTCACAAGTAAGAATTTCTTCCTTATACCTAACCTAAATCTCCTGTTTCAGTCCCAGTAACGCATTCATTTTGTTGATTAGTTTTATGTGAACATTTATGTTAAAGTACAAACTTTCCTATTTAAGACATTAGCAGGTGGAAAATTACCAAGAGACAAAGAAATGTGTCATTTTTAAGTGCCTCATTTTTCCTTAAAGTGTTCTTTTATTTAAATATGAGATCATTCGGAGCAAGTAAAACACATTTCCCTGAGTCTTAATCACAGGCAGTGCTGCAATTTCAGATTCTTGTATATTACTTTAAATATCATCTTGGGGAGAAAGAAACTAAAGATTATGAATGCGTTTTATGTAACTCAAAGTAGTAGAAGAAATAGGTCTGTGATTTAAAAGAAGGGTAGCAAAAGAACAAATTGCCAAATTAAGGTTGCCATTTTGTGCAAAGAAAATTCTTTCACTGACATTTGCTTTAAGTTAATTCTTCGGAGCCAGAATGGAACCAAATTATGAAGCCCAATATGATATCTTAATTAAATGAAATAACAATGATTTTGTCTCACCTCTGCATGAAGAAAATACCAAGTGAAGCCTGAGGAAAGGATTAGGAATGAATTATATAGTTGAAGTGGTTAAAGGGTAAGAGTGATTCAGAACTACACGAAGTAAATGTTGATCTAGTCCAACTACTGGTCTCTGTTACAGAGGAACTACATTGGAGGTTCAGTGGTCTCCTTATATATAAGAGACTGCTTAGGCAATTACACTGGCTCCTGCATCTCTATCGTGTAGTGGTTTTATTACCCATCTTGGCCTCCTCAGCAGTTTTTTCAAACTGATGTTAAAGTATCAGATGTTATCATTTTGCATGGGTTCAGTATTTCTGGATGACTTTTCTGATGCATCTAAAGATGTCACATTTACAGACGCAGCTGCAAGGCTGTCCTAACTGTGACCCAGTGCACAGTGGTGGCCAACTTCTCTGATGGCATCTGTAAGAGTTTTTAGGACCTTTTCCCAGGAGAAGATTTTTAAACAGAGGTAGAGCTTTTAGTTTTTTCCAGTTGACTGGAAAAAGCTGTTGCTAGAAAAAGCAGACAAAGTTTTTAAAAAATCTGTATGCCTCAAAGGTTCTTTCCTTTTTCTCACTAATCCGATTCAGCTACTGAAGGTACTACTTCCATCTACTATGTCATTTTTAGGCCACAAAAATCTGTTTATGGCTACACTGAAAAATAGCTTAGTTTCCTTAGGTCAGTTCTACATGCTCATGTAAAAATACAGTGCATAACTTTAATAAAGCACATTTTTTTTCTGAATGTCCCTCCTTTCCACTCTGTTTTTAAAAGATAAGAAACTAAATCAGTATTGATTTCCTGGCCACTGGAAGTAAGAAATCACTTTACTGAGAAAGCCATATTTACTCTTAGAAATAACTCTTGGAAGAAAAATTACTGAGCAAGTGATTAAGAGAGAACTATAGGAGAAATAATGATATTGACAGATCTGGAGATGCACTAAAAGATTACTTAAATAGGGTTTTAACGAGTCATATTCTGTATGTGGTCATGATTCCCTGTAATTTTTTAACCCATTGGTCAATTATAGTCAACTTTGGCAGAAAGGAGGCATCTCACTGATATTAAGTTCTCATAGGTTTTATGACAGCAGGCAATCAGGAAGACTAGGATTAGTACCCCACTGAGGGAATGACTACATCATTATCTCACAACTTGTTAAATGCCAGAAAACCTACATGGGGCAACAGAATGCAATATTTTCATTTCTGGTGCACCTGAAATTGCTCAAACTGCTTTGAGCATTCTGTTTAATCAACTATACAGGATGTACGATTTTAAAATTAATTTTGCTCAGAGACTTTCATATAAATAAATATGACTATGTACATTATTGTATTTGAATGGGATTTCCACCATTTTCCATTTTTAATTACACTGATCAATTTTAAGATTGATCAATTAATTGATCAAGGAAGAATGGCTTCAAATTGAAAGAGGGTAGATTTAGATTAGGTATGAGGAAGAAGTTCTTCACTATGAGAGTGGTGAGACACTGGCACAGGTTGTCCAAAGAAGCTGTGGCTGCTCCATCCCCAGCTGTGTTCAAACCCAGGCTGGATGGAGCTTTGAGCAACCTGGTCTATTGGAAGGTGCCCCTGCCCATGGCAGAGGAGTTTGGAAGTGGATGATCCTTAAGGTCCCTTCCAACCCAAACCATTCTACGATTCTATGATTCTATATATATTTTAAACTCCAAGAATGCTCTGATCCAAGGTAACCTATTGTTTGACATACAAAGTACAAAGCCTGAAAAAACTCTCTGAGGCAAAGACAGTCCACATGATCTCAGTTGCCTTGAAAACCAGCAGCCAGCCTATGTATTTTCATTTTCAAAGCCCTCAGGTTCCCAAGACCCCCAGCAAACCTGCATACAGGTTGCCCAGGTGCATAAAATTTTCAAGCCAGCTGTCAGATATGCTTAGGCAAGTAAACAGAAGAAAGGAATAAACAAGCTTTCCAGCTAAATGATAAATGAAATCCCCTGCTTGTATTATACCAGGACTGAGTCAAAGGAGGTTTTGATTTTTTTCTGTCTAGCTCTGATCAACTCACTTGAAGACAAGTCAGCCTTAAAGAGAGCATATGGTAGCTAGTATTTCTGTCTTCTAAGAGTAAGCAATCTTTTTTATGCATTTGCAAGCAGAAGGGATATAGATTTGACCAATTATATTTTCTTGGCTTCACTGATTAAATGTTGGCTTTCTGCATACTTTTCTATTATTCCCTCCTTGATTAGAATTTTCTATTCAACTCCTTATATACATTTTTAATGCTTCAGAATTATTATTGCATTAAATTCAAATGCAGACAGAATAATCTTTTTGAGGATATATGGTTCAACCAAACCTCCAATAAAGTCAGTCTGATGAAGGATATCCATCTTTCCCCCAGCTTGTTAATTGATTTAGTGGAGCTTAAGGGAGAGCAGTTCTATGCATCTCATGCTTCTGTTCTCAGGATCTTCCATTATATTTAGAAGATTAAATAAGAGCAAAAGAAGGAAGGGAAGAAAGAAAAAAGATGTTATCTATCTACCCTTCTACTCACCTGACCATCCAGTCCTTAACTTGGCTATTTTTAAAGGGAATCTAGCTTTCATCTTCTACAATGTTCTGAAATGTTCTATGCCTCTTAAGTTTTTTTTCCAGCTGGGACAAGAATGAGAGGCATTAAAATGAAAACAGCAATACAGGCAATGTTTTAAGGCAGCCTGTAATTGTGAGATAGCAAGTCTAATTTCAAAAGCCTGAGAAATCCTTATAATCCAGATAAGTACTTAAAGTTTGGGCCAGTTGACCAATCACTATTTCTTGCAGGTTTTCCCTTCTGAACTGTACTGCTGAAAAAAAACCTGAATGCTTTTAATAACAAAACATGCATAGTTTATTACAGAAGGTAATATGGAATTAGTGCTGTATGGTATAGCAGTTGCTGCAGAGACTGTTGCCTTTTATTAACTTAACAAATAAACTGCAATTTGTAAATGTATTTAACAATCACTATTTCATCTTTTTGCCCCTGAGTAACCAAATATCTTTATTCTCATTTGTGTATGTGTACGTTTGTGTGTTGTACTCACTAACATTATGGTAATTTATTTAATGATACCGTGAGCAGAGGGCACTTAAGACTAAAACCTTGGTTTAGTAAGGCATTTTAAATATTTAAGTTTTCCCATTATGCCCATGAGACTACAGATTTAAATACATTTATTGTCAAATTGTGGCAGAAAGGTGAATCCTAAGAGATGTGAAGTTTACAGAATCCTGGTGTCTTACTGATATCTATATCAGAAATGTGTCTTAGTAGATGGAAGAGTGGCATGTCTGTTGTACAAATGAATGAAGCAAACCTCATGTATTTTTAAAACAGTGATTAAAAAACAGGACAAAGTTGGTTTTGCTAACAGTTACAAAACTTTTTCTAGCGTGCTTGCTCACAGGTTAATATCTACTGTAGTGTTTCATTTCCACTGTCTTTGGAGCTTCCAGTCACCTCCTCTATCTCGTAATCTGATGATTCTGGAAACCATCTTCATTCTTGCGCATTTGTACTGAAATTCTAGTGACACCACTTGCTAACACCAATCAATCTGTGGTTGACCTTGTATGCGATCTGTGGCAGCTTCCTCCTATTATATTAAAAAAAAAAAAAAAAAAAAGCTCAAATGCTACTTTTAGCTTTTCTTTTTCTTTAGTACTTCTTATATTCACCAAACTCAGTGAGATTTCATCTGATGCCAGTAAAAAAAAAAAGGTTTTGGTTTAGAATAGTGCCGGAAAAAGTGCTGCTGTTCTCAGGACAGGGCTTGATTCACTCAACTACAAGGAAGAGTGATTGTGAATGAAAAAGAGGAAGACAGTGGAGTTTCTGTCAGCCTGAGGCAGCCTGAGTTACACTTATATTTATGTGTATATATGTATTTTATACACTTAGTGTGATCTACTAGGTATATTGATTTTGGTGCTTTTTTGAGTAAAATATGTCATGCAGAATGCAGAATAGAATGTGATACTTGAACAATACAGTTTCTCTTGCTGAAGAAAGAGAAAGCCATGAAGAGAATAACTTGTGGATGAAAGCAGGGAGCTAAAAATCTGTGTCTGAAGCTAGAAAGGGAATGACTGGGGCTAAAAAGAACTACTGAAGAATTAGGCAGCAGGGAAAAATTGACATGACTTAGAAAAAACAAAGCTATAGCTTGGATACAAATTTTTTTGTTGACTTATTTCTGATTTGCACTTGTTTGTTCAAATCAGAAAGCGAAGCTTGGAATTGTTCCCTGAAAAGTTTATTGCAAGCTCTGAAATAGGCAAGAAATTCCTTCTGCCATCCCATCCCTTCCTCTAGTCCCCTATGTGATGCAACCTGAACTGCCGAAACAACTGAGTCAGCAAGGAGGTAGATCTCAAGAGAATGTGCTTTATCTACACCCTATGTGTATGGTTTAGCTGACACAGTAACAACACCACCCAGGAAAACAGTTATTTAAAAATCAGTGGTTTTGTTCACTGAGTTATTTTAAGGCTCTCCAAGAGCTCTGGATCACAAATACTGTTATCTTGTTAATTGCTAGGTTAACACTTTCTTCTTATTATGAACTAAAAGCCCATTGGTTAAAGCCTCTCTCTATAAAATTATTAAGTGGCTTAAATTAAATCTTACTGATTATACTGGATAAATCCCAGATAGCTGAGCTTGAAATATCCACACTGAAATTATGTTTAGAGTTTTTAAGTACATTTCTGTTTGTATGTAATTTGATTTGTAACTATTCAATTAAGGCCTAATCTATATTATGAAATGGGAGAAATGGCAAACTCTTAACTTTACATAATACATAAAATCTAAATATTGCTACACTACGTACAATCTACATCTTAAAATGGCAAAAAAGCTTTTGTAAACAATAAGAAAATTTGTGTTTCTTAGACAAATGTGTGACAGAACTCTGAATGCCTGTGTGTGTATACACTAGAATATTTACAATGCCAGCTATATATGTACACATCTATATATATCAGCAAGACATAAAAAGTAAGATAAGGAGGATGCACAATCCCTTTCTAATTCTGAATCAGCCTTCGTCACTGCTTTGCTATGTGAACTGGGACAAGCTAATTACGAGACCATTTGAATGTGCCTCCTAAAGGAAACTACTGAAAAGAGTGCTGGAGTGTGATCAGGTGCAAAGGTGATGTTATGCTGTGAGTAGCAAGCTGCTATTCAGATAACTGTAAGGAGCTCACGACCCACATTCAGTCCACTATGCCAGAGAACAAGCCTGCAGAACTAGAAAAATACTGAAAGCACTGATTCTAGTGCCCAGTTTTACATGAGGATGATGCTCAGTTATAAGCATGAGACATGGAAACCAGGCTCCAGAAGAGATCTCATCGGGTGGTAAAAATGAAGTCTCTGGGAATAACTTAGCAGAGTCACAGCCAGACAGCCCTGAAGATAGAATTTGCTTGAGAGTGCCACTTTGACTAATACCGGTAGCTGCAGGGGAAAGAGACACATAAATGGCACAGGAGGTGTAAAAAGTGGAAGAAATTCTGAGGAGTGTAAATAGGCATGGTGACAGTTCTTACAGCCTTTGGTAGCAGATGATGTGGAAGAAAGAGAAGGCAAACTGGCAGGAGTAAACTAGTCAATGTGGATTAGTAATAACAGCTAGAGTAAAATTAATGCATCAAAGTCCTTAAACATCTAGTAGGCAGACACACTTAATAATGGCATAGCATCAGAATAACAAAGAGTCACATTGCAACTAGCAGCCAAATCATAGTCAAGCCTTGACAGATCAAGGATGCATAGGACATCTCAGCACTTGTGCATCTTGAAAATTTTTGTTCTAGGGAGCACAGAGAGGAAGCAGCTATGTAAATATTATACAAGAAACCAGAGGAGATACCTGTAGTCTTCTGTCATCTATATTTAGCAGCTGTGCTTGCTTGCTCTCTGCATGCAATCACTAAGGCCTTAAATAATTTTGCTTGTGCTTTCTCTCCAGGACTAGACATGCACTAAAAGCTAGAGGGCTTGATAACAGCAGGGTGCTTGGGAACTGCTATTAGCATGTGCTGTGCATGAGACCCAGCAGCCACAGGATGCAGGTGCACAGGCAATGACACGTTCTTTACATCAGTTAAATATTCTTTTTCAAAACAATTTCAGTTCGTCTGCTTGCCCAAAGTTTTAAATTTATTTTATCATTAATAGCATTTAACTATAATTACATTACTCCATGAATTAAATAAAGGCTGAGGATTATTTCCATAAAAAATATGTTCCTATAATTTATTCAGAAAGATTTTCAAATGATCTTAAGACTGTATCTTAATCTCTACTTGTATTAATAGATTTATCTATATTGATTTTATATCATAGGAGAGCCCTTGAAACTGTTGTCATTACAGTTCATTTTAAGGTAATATATTATAAACATAGACTGGTGGCATAGGAAATATATGTCGAGGTATGCTGTAACAGTGAGAAACATAGACCATATTGGTCTACATAATGCAATGCATATACTTAGTCCTATGCAAAGATATCAACACAGTATTACATAGTATTCTTGAAACACATCTTGAATATGTGTTTGCATCTGTGTGCTTGAAAGCCTGTGTATCTGTGTACATACATCATACATATATATGCTTTCCCACACATATATTTATGTGTGTACACTGACATACCTATATGCATATAAATGTGCATATTTGCACTTTTCATATTAAAAAAAAATAAATTTAACTAATTCACGCGTAAAATTAGAACTGTATTTCAGATTACTTTTAGTTAATTATTTAGGGTTTAATATAATTCATGTAAGAGTGTGTGCTTGTATAACTGAAGTTATAATCTACAAGTAAAAAGGTGAGATGAAAGAAGATTCTCCTCCCAGTCCCAATTATATTCCTTGGAAATGAAATGTCCTGATGTTCTATATTCTGCAAGGACACATGATCTGTATCTATTTTCAGCGAACATCTCACATGGTGGCCTAAAAATAGGCCAGCCATGAACTTTAAATAATGGCTCAGGAAGGGTATTAAGCTCTTTTTCACATTCTAAGTTTGTCCCATTGCCATAAGTATCAATATTATGAAGAACGTATCTGGTGTTAAGAGAATGACAAAGCAAGCTACATACATCTCCATTTCTGCTTATCTACAGATGTCATTGCCTCTTAATTCTTTTCAAGGTCTATTATACATTAAGCCATTCACACATAATATCAACAGCATTTCTCATCCTCTTAGTAATGAATCTGTTTTATACCAGATGCTAAAAAGCATGAACTATTTCATTTCCAGCCTCTACTGATGGAAGACTTTCTATCTGTGGTGAAATGTGGATGATTATGAAAACTCATATTTTCAGAAATACACAAGTGTTTACAAAATGTGTGGCAATAAGTAGTAAAATGAGTAGATAGATTTTTGCTTGGGGGACACTGGATGTCTATATTAGCCACTGTACTTCCTAAATACAACTCCCACAGCATAATGCTCTCATCAGGTACATTTTTCAAGTGATTCTCAGCAGTTCTTTTCTTTTCTTACTTCTTTTAATAGACACAAACCCATCTTTGCTTCCTGATTTTCAATTCAATGTAAGAAAAGACTCCCCCCCTCTGAAAAAACAAACTTATTTTTAATAATGTAAGAGACATTCATGAGATCACAGAAGTAAATAATAGTCTTCAGTAGCACAATTAACTAATGACTGAAATCTAGACAAAAATGAAAACTGTTAATCACAAAAAATATGGCTTTTCTGTAAAATACATATAATCACAAAGGTATCTATTTTATCTATAAAATGGTTTAACCTTCTAACAAGGCACAATCCATTGCTTCAAATGTGCTATAGAGATCACAGCATACAAACAGGCAATGGTTAGCTCATAAAACTTGCAACTCTATGTACTTTAGGGCACCTTATTAGTGTCCTCTCAACCAACCGCAGAGTTTTTGCTTCACAAATATGGGAAAATTAAAATGGACTTATCCAGAAGAAAATCAACAATCACAGACTCCACAGAACAAGCTGGGAGATTAAAATCTTCTTAGGGAACCCTCGCCAGTCAGTGCTCTACTGTTACTGAGGCTGAAGGAGGATCCAGTGCTACTGCTGAGTAGGACCCTGTGAAGGTATCATGAAAGAAACAGAGACGACAGATAAAAACCATTGCCTTGAACTCAGCCCAGGAGCTATCACAAAGTCTGTACGTGTACTCACAGTGTTAGACTCCACATTTTGCACCAGTTTTAACTCCACTCATCACTAGCAAACTTGTAGCACAGTAGTTCAGTCTCAAGGGAAGGAATACTCTTGTTAAAATCACTAAAAATATCAGACACTAAGTTCCTTCTCTGTTAGATGCTTATCTTTAAATTAAACAAGTGTAATTCAACACCATGTGCATCCACATCTATGTAAATTTCATTACATGCCCATTTATATGTCATTTCAAAATTTTTTTTACTATTCCTATTTTCATTTAATCTCTTATATAAAGACTTCATCAAAGGAGATTAAACTTTCAAAACATTATTTAACAGCTGAGGACGAGACCACTGATTTTTCAGGTACTAAGACTTTAGTGGAGGGGAGAAATAGTTATTTCATCTTTGGCTTACCTGCAAGACAATTTTTGGAGAAAATGTTGTAATTATTTAACTGGTAGATAACAGCAACAGTCCAAAACTACAGATTAGGCAGAGGCTTGTGTAGGTTTAAAAATAATGTACAATTATTTTGTTCAAGTGGCACCAGCAAAGAAAATGATCCCTGATGTGCAGAGTTTAACTTGGGTATCTCCCACAGCTTTCACAAGGCTTACCATCTTAAATCACCAGCATACCAACTGGAAATTAAGTTCATAAATGTTCATTCAGAACAGATTGCATTGTTATTTTTTGTTCTCTTTGTCTTTGCCTTTGAGATCATATGCTTTTAAAAGGCAACTCCAAATTCATGCATGGGAGATGCTGTGTATCCTTCTGTATGCTTTTACTACCATAATCATAATGTGCATCTGAGTGCATAAAAATAGGCACATGCATTTGCTTCTACATCGTACAGTTCACGGCATATTTATCTCCTCTTACTGGTGGTGAGTCACAGCTCTAGTATTTATTTGTGGTGAATTTCATGGACACTGGAACACTAAAAGGGTGACCACTCAGCAGAGGAACTTTTGTATTAAATGACCCTCATAGCACTTTTACTAATTCTGAACAAATATGCTTCAAAAGACTTTCCCCTACTTCTGTATCTAGAATTTGAATTCCATGGTAAAAAATGAAGGAACAGATGTCCCCTCTCACCTCCAAGGACGAGATTTACAGGAAAGGGATGTGGGCATGTCCATACCATGCATCCATGTCTTGTCTGCAACACATTTTCTACTGGGATCAGGGCTGCACCCCATCCTCTGCTTTCCCTTTTCTCCTTTCTATGCTCTCCTTATGCAAGTGCCATCACTTCTTATTGCAGAAGCCCATGAGGGGAAAATGCAGAAACCTAACAGGTACCAGTATGCTCTCATGTAGACAGATCCTGAATCTCCTAGTCTTGAATTAAAACAGGTCACTAAGTTTCCAACACTGCATCAAGAATTTGTATTTCTTTATTTTTTCATTTATCTTCAGCTATTCTCTAAAGGGTTCAAAGGAACATGTGTTAACTTCTGCTGTTTTAACATAACCGACTCATAGTCAGGGATTAGGACAAAAGACCATGTGGTCTTAGCTAAATAACCCAACACTTTCCAAATCCTACTAGAGAGGACAGTAGCTAGGCCAAAGGAAACAGTTTTAAAAGAGTGTGTTTACATAAGGAGAACTAACCCAGATATCATCAGAAGTACTCTGTTATCATTTTCAACCTCCTAAAAATCAGCAATGCCATCTATATTGGCAACAGCATGTTCAGACCTAATAGGAATGAAGATGCAATGGTCATCATTGCTAATACGTAGTAACCTTCCCCAGCTTTAAGAAGAAACTGCACAAAGGAATCAAAAAAAAAGAAGTGCTTGACTCTTTCCTTCCACTGCCACAGAAAAATCTGGGTATCACCTAGCTGAACAATTCTTCAGTCCATTAAAAACCGACAGACAGCAGACACTTGGAAGCATGATCTTGGACTGAGTAAGGCAATGGTGTAAAATTCTCCTCTGCACTCCCATTGCATTAGGACCCTGGTGTCCACAAAAACCTTTCTGATTTTGCTCTTCAGATGTCTGAATAGCAGTTCAGACAGAAGCAGGCACAGACTGGATTTACTCTTCTGTAAGGGATTTTACATCTCTCATAGCGTTTAGTTTGCATTTAAATAGTCTGGTACTTTTCTCGAACAATTTACCTTTCTATGAAAGACAACTAGTGCACAAAGATTTGGGGATTTGCTTTGGATTAGTACATTCGAAGAGCTCATGAAAAAACTTTCATGTCTGAAATATTGATTAAACAATTATGACAAAGGAATCTCATAAGTGCAGTAACAAGACTGTTCAAACTCATACCTACTGAGAACTTTCCGTGTCTTATTATCTGTCTTACTGGAAGCAGTTAGAACTTGGACTTGCCAGAGCATGTCTCAGCTCAGGATGCATTTGCTAACAAAGAATACCGAACACAGAAAGGACTGTGATCAAAGTTTCTTGAGTATTTGCAACAGCAATTAAAGTAGTCGGCAATTCACAAGCTGTGTCTCAACTGCACCATGTACGCCCATGTATGTGCACACATAAGAAGTAGTTCAGGAAATCAATCGACACTGCCCTTAGGTCCCTGGGAAACAGATTTGAGTGTTCACATAGAATGTTACCATGTCACACCTGCTGGGGTAAAGTGTCTTAAAACACAATAATGCAATCACTTGGTGATTGTCTGCACATTTCCAACATAAAAATGGTCTATTTGTTCCTGTTTTAATTCTGAAAACCTAATTATAGTCCTTTCTAAAAGGTTTTCATGATTTTGCTTGAGCCTTAGAGTATTATTTAAGCACACCTTATGCAGATATTTGAAAAATACCAAGACTCTTCCCCTCCCTCCCTGTCCGCACCATTTGTCAAATAAATAATGCTGTGGTATGTCTGACATGCTGTACAATTAATTCTCAATTTCAGTACTCCAGAGTATGAACTGAAGTTATATTTTATCTGTGTATATGTGAAAAAAAAATCTTTAATGCACTAGATAAAGAGGTACTCACTGTCTGCATATAGCTATATAAATATATGAGTTCTAGTATGACTGCATCTACAATTCTGATGCATTTTCCCTCACCTCTCTCTTTCAGCTTCATACTAAGGCTCACTGCATATAAAAATGCATAAAATTACAGTGGATTATAAGGAAAGAATTACCTCTGTCTTTTATGAGCTAAATTTATGGACATAAGTTCATGGAAGCAAAATATTTGCAATCTCCAATAATTCAATATTGACGTCGATAGTTTAGTGTTTTTTAATAAACTCATTTGATTATATTATTTTAATGCTTTATGACCTGTATCCATACATCATAATGACTACATTATTAAAAAGGATTAAAGCATACTATGGTGTAATCACACCACATTTTGGCATCATAGTATTAACTCTGGAGATGTCTCATCCCCTGTACATAGGATTATAGTATATTGTAATGTGAATATAATGTTTTGTGATTTCTAAAGCTAAATATTAAATAGGGGAAAGATATTAGAAAAGGAAGTAAGTTTTAATGGGGAAAAGGATAAGGTCAGTAACTACCAAAAGATTAGTGATCTTACCAAATTGATAATTTTAAATTTCGTTTTGAACGAACCAAATACTTTCTCTAAAAATATACTTGATTTGTCTACATGTACCAAACTTATCCTATTTTGGTCCTGTTTTCACTTAGATACAATTAGTATTACCAGTAATGGAAGCTTCCCATTATTTTTTCCCATTATTTTACACTGTTGTGAGAGTACCTCCATTACAAGAACTGTCACAAATTGCCACCCTTGAGGCACCACTAAGCACCATGCACGATCTTTACACGTGACTCATTAGGCTATAATAGGCTATAATAGGTACCATAATGTACTTACATTCACTATCCCTATGGGAACAACGAAGGCCAAGAACTTCACACAGTTCTGCTCAATTTCAGAAAGAGCACTGTATAAAGTTCAAGAAGCTTTTTAAAAAAGAAACTGAAAGCAGCTTCCTATGGGCCAGTTGGAAATTACTGATGGAAAACAATGTCAAGTGATACACCTAGGCAAAAA
>NW_009932294.1:47354-67082 GCF_000696875.1 Nestor notabilis | reverse complement strand
ATGATTCTGTGATTCTGTGATTCTATGAACATGACAGCAGACAAGATCCCAGCAGCTTGTTCAGCCAAACCTCTAAAAATTTAGCTCTTTGTTCCTATCTTTTCAAACCCATAAAATTCTGGCGTAAGATGTTTTTCTACTTAAGACTCATGTTGGTGCTTTCTGTCTCAGTACTTGTCAGGAACACCAGCAAAAAGAAAAGACAGCCTCACCACATTTTGGCTTTTCCAACTGTCATCTTGATTAGAAAGCAACATAACACGGCACAGAACAGTTTATGATTTCCCAAAGAATCAATTTTACCAATGTTTCTCAGAAACATATGATAAACACGGGACATTCATTTTCCACCCTAAACACCAGCTAAAAAAAGAATCTAGTGATATGACAAGGAATTCCTCAGGAACACAAAAAGCTACGGTGAAAAGAGTGAAGATAATTCGACTGCACAATATCTACCAGGCATATCCTCAACACCTATGCCAAGCTCCCATTTTAGCAGACTAAATTCTACAGCAGAGTTTAGCCAATGTGTGCACTTTAAAAAAAAAAAGAAAAAAAAGGGGGAGGGAAGAGGGGGAAGCCAGAATGGTTAAGTACCAACTTGACTTTATGAAGGAATTATCATTTCTAAGCAGGACAAGAATCTGTAATTGCATTATCTGTTACACAACAGTTTCCAGTTTTGTATTTATCTCGTTCTTTCTGCAGTGAGCAAGAAAACTTTCATGCTTCAGTAACAGGCTCATAAAAAGTGCCTGATGGACTGCAGAAGGTCCCTGGAAAATTACATAAATCAAATGCTGAGCGATTGCCACTTTCCAGCTAAATGCTATTATAAATAACTGTTTGTATGGCCTTATCATTTTTTTCTACCTGTCAACTACTGATAAAGATTCACTCCCTAAATCACAGTAATTTCCTTTTAGCTGTCAGAAAGGAGATTTAATATGGTGATAAAGAAATAGATGATAAAAGTGTGCTTTACTTTTTAAGAGTTGCATAATTTTGTGTAGTTGTTTCAAAAGCATTGTTCTTTCATTTTTTTTAGTTCATGTCCAAAAAAGACACCAACTTACTGTGACATATGATATTCTCTTCGAACGTAATATAAATAACTTGAAGAAGTTTCTTCTCCCCACTCAAACTTAGCACAGAAACTTTAATTCAGAAATAATGGCTATTGTGAGGCTGCTTTCAGATTTTTTTGAAGTAGAATCACAAAATAAATCACTTGTTATTTATTGGAATTAGCATTCATAGCTGAATATCGTTCCTCATCATTTGAAACATCACACAGATCACCTTAATGAAATTTATCCTGAGTACCTGAAAATGCAGATTCTGTCAAACACACAAGGATTCACACAATTACATCTAATATCACATTAATATTAATTGTACAGACTAATGTGTGAATATCAAAACTAACAGACAAATTTGAGAGGTAAGATTTGAATTTAAGAAATTAAGTCCTGTTCACTAGTCTCATTTCACTTTTACATTCTTGCATGGCATCATGCAGACGGCAATAACTGATAGTGTAGAAGCTGGTATTTTTTTCATCCCCCAAAATAATATTATTTTTAAATGTGAAAATAATTTTCAAAATAAAACTGTGAGAAATCAATTATATTATGAACTGAAAATTGCAAATAGAAAGAGGAGACAAGACCTTTCAAGCTGTGGCTACCAAAAGCCAATATATACAAATACTGTGTTAGTCAAGAGTTTTAAACCAAGAAAGTGATACATTTCTACATGTAAATAATACCTTGGAGCTGCAATCATCCTTTGACAGCACTGAAATGGCATATGTAGTTGCTAAAGTCAACAGATTTTCTTTAAGAGCTTTGCTGCTTATGTTTACCATCCAATTTTAGAGAGATTAATTTCACAAAAACAAAATCTTTATGTGGCAATATCCCCTGAGGCATGAAGTCATCAGTTCACATAATGATATTTTAGTAGATAAAAGAATAGCTCTAAGAGTCTTACAAAGAAATACAGCTCATCCTTTTTTAAAAATGCACACAAAAGAAAACAAAAAAATCTAATCCAGAATATAATCTCCATTTCCGCCCTTTTTTAGGGCTGAAAATAGAAATTTTCAGCCATGAATGTTACTTTAAATTTATTAGTGAGTAAAATGGTCTTCCCATGGAATTGTCAGAATGAAAATATTCATCCTCCCAAAACACAAGATTTGTGTCTGGCCTCATACTTGGAAAATAAAATAGTTCAATACTGTTGCATCAGACCCAAACACTAGTGCTGCCTTGTGCTGCTCCAGGTAAGGAGTTCTGTGGTGGTTAAAGTAACATATTAGCTTCTTTTCAAATCTCATTGTTTCCCAAACCTCACTATGCTATATGAAAACACAGCTATCACCTGGTTTTCACACCTGCATTTGGAAATGACAAACAACTGGTTTAACATATACCTTCACTCTCAGTAATCCATTACAGCTGATGCAGGTTTATAAATCAGCTTTTCTTGGAGTTTCTACCTTCACTTCAGGTATACTCCCCCTTCTTATAGCCAGGAGGTGATGTATGGCAGAGGGCAGTCAGGCAAGCTCTGGGTTTATGAGGGTATTTCCGCTACTGACTTCCCAGGTGAACCATTCCAGTCATGAAAGAAGAACGTTAAATGAACTGACTGACAGATCCCAACAGGCAGAGGTAAGGGCAACATATGTCTTTCCAACCTTTACTCACTCAACCTGTTTTTTGTCCTTCCAGCATCCCTCAGTTTTACCGGAGACAGAGTTCTTACAAAACTTACAAACTTATTGACAAATTATCTTATTTCCTGGGATAGGGCCAATGCTCTTGTTGGCCCTGTAATGTTGAGAAAGATGTACTGACCTCACTTCTAGTGTTTTTTAAAAGTTAGGTTTTCATCACGGAGTCACCAGTCATGAGTTTAACAATATAGATACCATGGATTCATATCTAAAGAGGCAATCTTTTAGTGTATAGAATTTATTGGTATTTTTTATTGATGGCACCACTGTGAAGTTGAGCTAGGGCATGAAAATAAAAATCAAATGTTACAACACCTCTTCTGTTTCATTGTCCTTGTAAAACCACGCAGATTTAGTATTTGTGATAATGCGCAAATTTTGGTACCACAAATATGCATTTGTGGTAATGCGTATGATTCCCATTGGACTTAATTGACTTCACAGACCTGAATAGTAAATGAAAAAAGTATGTGTGGATATAACGTATGGGGTTTTTTTTAAGATTTTTCTCGCAGGCTGAGGAACAGTACCATCAAAATGCCATCAAAAGATGGTAGACGTAATTAAAATGATCCTTTAAACAAATATTTTGGTCAGATTTGCTTTCTAGTACTTCAAAGGTAACCTGACGTTTGAAACAACACACTTAAAGTGTCTGACTGTCTTTGCATTTCCTATCATTCACATGATTCAGCATGTATCCATACCATAACCTGTTGGGAAAGGCTTTTTTGAGACATCATGTTAAAGCACATGCAGTTGCTACACTCCTACAGCATTTTGTGATTTCCAATGCCATGATGAGGCTTCCTTTCTTCTTCAAGTTTACATATCCAAAGGCTGATGAAAATAAAATGAAACACGCCATAATGTCGTATTATTAAAAGGAAGGCAAGAAGACAGAAAACCAGGTTTAAAATAACAAAATTTTAAAAGCCAGACAGTCATCAAGTTCACTGCAGCCATCTGTCATTAGTAAGGCATAGGTACTGTGGGCTAATTAAATGTTAATGAAATATAAATAATCTGCTGGTCTCAAAGCATTAGCTAAGGAGCAGTAACTGCACAACAGCTGCTGCAGCACATTGAAAGTGCTCATGTCAGCACCTCGAACAACATCTAAAATCTGGCTTCAAAACATCTGAATGAAATAGTAATGATTTCTTCATGTAACTTATTTCAGAGAACTTGCAATTATTTTTGCTTTAAACAGAGGTGAAAGGTCCAAGTGATAGCAACAAAAGCTGAAGAGTTTCACAGAGCAATACAACTAAACATGAGATTTTTTTATCTGCTGTTTTGCTAAAATCTTTTCAAGTAAAGCACAATGTCTGTAAAAGCAGTTCTGTATTAAGATGTTAATGATATTGACAAAAGAAACTCATGCCAGAAATATTAATGCTAGATACACAAAACTTTTATTCCTCTTCCATAGCATCCTGGTCAAACAGCACATTGGGCAAAGACAAAGATTTAAGCTCACTCGCTATTTAAAGCCTGAATTTCATACACAACCTTCTTCTTAGCCAGAAAGCAGGCTTACATCTTGTTGCAGTCCAGATGGTGATAAAAAGGTAAGACAGGAAGAACTGGGATGGCAAGTGAAATGCCACACATCACACACACAACAGGCAGGAGCTAGAGCTTGAGGTAGATACCAGGATGTGCTAAGAAGAAAACACACCATGCCTTACCCATAGCAAGCAACTTAAAGGCCAACCCAAGCAATTTCATGTTTAAATTGCATCCTTAAAATGGAAATCTTTCTCAGGAATGGTACAGGTGTTCCCTCAGTTCAGGCTGCACACATTCTTACAGCCTCCTTTTGCAACCTGGGGGTCAGGCAACTCACATTTTTTGGAGGTCTAATATGAGCACAGTTCATATGGTCCGAGACAGGTGTCTGTGCTCCCTATTTGCTTTTAGATGAAGAGAGATGCCATCTACAAAAAGGGGATTCTGAACATTTTGCTTGAAGACCAGAGGTGTCATAAGTGAAGGAGATTTGTTGTCCTCAACAGTTCACAATGAAACAAATCCTTTTCCTCCTAACATCTGGTCAACCATTTCACCTCAACCCAAGTCAGACTTGAGACGCATTCTCAAGTTATCAAATCACTTCTCCCCAGCTTTAAACCTTGTTTGTGCGAATGCATAAGGAACATTTTGTGTTTTGTTGGCATGAGATACATTTGGAAAAAGCACCTTTGGTTTGAATGTTGTGTGCCAGAGTTTATAGCTGCCAGTCATCCCATGTACCCCCTGTATCCTGATCTCCACAGAAAGTAAAGCAAAGCAATGGCTGGAAACTGCCAGGGTAGATTCCAGCCATCGGTTTCCAGTCCCGATGGCTAGGGGACTATAACTTCTCCTGCCCCTCTGCTTAGACACAGGCTGTGAGACGGAGCTCAGACTCTTCCTGTGATGGCTAAATTACTGAAAGCATTGTTACCAAACTTCTTGAAAATAAGCTGATCCATCATTACCCACATGCTTACGAAGATAGACACAAAATTAAGTATAAAACACTCCACAAAAATTTCAGCATGCAGTGGTAATGAAGGTGTTCCCATGTGCACACAAACACACATCAACATGCATAATAAAAATACCTAACAACTAGAAAAGGTTATTGACAGATGGTTTCTAGGGACCTTCTGAGCAACCTGTAAATATGAAGATGTTGTTTGGTGCTGTATCAAGAAAAAGGATTTCTGCTCAATTCCAAAACCCATTCACCCCAAAGATACACGCCATTATTACAAAGATGTAAAAACCCAACAAATGCTGGTTTTGAACCATTAGTCAAGACTTTTCCAGCAACTTCTTGCATTTGCAAAATACTAGCTCTTTCCAGCTCCTTGACTGAGATTATTACACACGTCATCAGACAGTGTGTGGTGGTGCGTGATCATTGTCAGAAATATGGTCACCATTTCAAAGAATGTGGTTTTTAATTAGAACAGGTCAACCATTTGCCCAGCATATGTAAATTCATGCTGCCTGTGCTGCTGTTAAAACTCTATTCTCTATCTAGCAAAAACTTTTTTTCCAAATGAATCCAGGAACTTCCTGAGTAGCAAACATGAAGCATGCTGTACCACTTGGCTGCATGTGTACCACTTGGCTGTGATCACCTTTGAGGCTGAAACCTATGGACTAAGCAACATCAAAGCAGCTCACACTAGGGATTCACCGTGGAACTGACCAAAATTCAGTTTAGCCAGGATGGCAGCATTTTTCACCAAAAGCATCATGGGATCTTTAATGACCACAAATGGTCAGAATGATGATTTTACACCTCATTCAAAACCAAGCACCTCATGACTCTGAGCCCTTCAGATTTCAGTTTGCAACTAAGTTGTAGAACAACGCTTGCTAAATCACCAGCATCAATCTCTCTTTTCCGGACGGATGCCTCACCTAAGCACAGATCCAATCATAATTACTTAAAGTCAAATAGGATAGTAATTTTATTCATTATGGCAAAAAAAGTAGAAGAAAATCTTGTTTATAATGTGCTGTGTATTACAATTTATGTAGTCCTAAAAAACATTAGGTGATACACTCATTCCAGATTTCAAAATACGTTATTATGAAAAAGATGAAACACAATGGAACATTACTGTCATCTTCAAAGTTCTCCTACTTGACTTAGGAGAAACACAAAGAGACTTCAAGCTCTTTTCTCTTCTTTTTTCCTTTTCTTTTTACCATTTAGGTCATATCTTTTCATCTTCTGAATATGTATTATGCTCTTTTAATCTTTTATATTTTGCTTCTTTTTAAGCTCTTGTCCACATGCAGGGAGGCAATTAAGGACTTTTTTGTGTGTGCAACTACAAATAGATAGGTTTAATGAGAGTCTCTCACTTATACCACCAGTTTCTCTGATGGAAGACATATTCAAGAATGCATTAGCTTTCACATTGAGCAATATCTATGGACCATAAAAAAAAATACCCATTACACATATTTCTGCAGAGAAAAGGCAAGAAAAGAGGTAATATCCATGTTTTAATTTCACTCTGTATAAATTCTCCAAAAAACTCAGATACTTTTCTAAAATTTCCTATCAGAGCCAATAAGAAAAGTCATCATGTACCTAACAGGTGTAAAGTTTTGATTTATTTTCCTTAAGTATGGTAAAAATACATTTTATCCAGCACCTTAGAAGCCAGAAACTCACTTCTAGTTTTTTACTTCTCAACCTGCAATCTGACCTCAGACTTTGACTCTACTCTTTGCAACTAAACGAATGCAGCATGTAAGACTAAAGCATTAGTCCTTTGCATAAAATAACGAATCACCTTGAAAACAGGATCCACTCTACTGTAATTGTGTGGGTTTTTTTCTTCCCTCCCTCTCTGTGATACAATAAGATTCCTTGATAGGTCATCGCTGGAGACTGAATCCAGGATGCATATCTGGATGGATGGGAACCTAGCAGAAAGTTGATTCCGTCTCATGACTGAGACATAACAAAGTATGTTTTTCTGTCAAAGTGTATTCTGTAAAGTATGTTTGTGTTTATCATGACTTTGTTGGAAAGAGGCAGGAAAACATAGGTGTGCAGCTGTTCTGTGACCTTCATACTTGTCTGCATATGGGTGCCTGGCCAACACCCCGGGTGCGGGCAACAGTGAGATCATGAGAAACTGCACAGCCCCCACGAGTAAACAATTACAGATCTGGCATAATGCCAGTTGTTTTTCTAAGGGTATAAAAGCAGGACCCTCTTGTAGCCAAATCGAAGCCTCACCTACGTGTGAATGCACTGCATAGGAATTTTCCTGAATATCTGAGACTCCTGGTATTGGCTGCAATGGGGCTTCCCAGCTTGAAGTGTGGGCCTGGATGATGATTCGGTGATAACTGGTGATGTATTTCCTCTTAATCTCTGCAGTAACGATTTGATACATTGCTAATTTTCCTCTGTACTTTACTTATACATATATATGATTTTCTTTATCATACTTATTTACAAGAGAGAGAGAGAGATACATACCCAATTCGCATTAGTGTGCTTGTTCTCTTTAGCATGCTTGTTTAATAAGCTCTGCATGTTATACAGCCGTGTGGTCATTTTGTCACGTACCCTACCTGTCAGCAAAACATCACAAAGCTCCACTGCCTGTTCTGAAAAGATTATACCAAACAATTTCAAAGGAGAGACAGACTCCTAAATCTTAATATGCTGCCTCATCATTAATAAAGACAAAATACTTTCTGTAAGATCACTGTATACTCCAGAAGCAGGGCCTTCAAAAGCCACATTGGAGTAGACTGGAAACCCCTTTTTGCAGTATTTAAGTATGACATTCATGCTGATAAGGTGGCTGAAGGCACATATAACTGACAAAACTGGTGCTCCAAATTCCATCCATACTCAGCAAGTGATTGCTGTGCCATACTCAACACAGAAATTTGAATGTGAACACCAGATAGTTTAAAGCAATATATACAAATATACTTGAGAATACAGTTAAAAAGTGGCAATATTTTCACTAGAACCTGTTGGTCTAATCGCTACTCATTAATTCATGGAGAAAATAGAAAGTTGGCTAGTCTATACTTTCTCTCCAAGATATGTTTTTAAACAAGTCTCCATTAACAAACCTTTTCCCCTTCTTTGCCCACATTTTGGGTTTTTCAGCATTCTAATTTGTATTTCACAGGTTTATTTCAGATGTAGAGGTAAGGCAAAACTTAACTATATTGTTGATACCATGAAGTTACACGTGGATAGGAGCAAAAAGAACCCAGATGGCAACTTAGAAACAAAACTGGTATTTTGTGACATGAAGTGCTATATAAAACAGCACATAGTGTCATGTGAAGAGATGGGACACAGGTATTTATAAAAGCCACATTATGAAAGTAGACAACCTTTCACTCCAAATTTGTCTCTCAAGTTCTTGACTGATTGCACATAAATCACAAAAGTGTTTGAAACAGATCAAATTAATAATAATAATATAATAATAAGAAAAGCACTGCTTGACTGTTGACATTCTCCACCTCTTGAGGTTTTTTTTGTTACTCTCTTCCTTTTGGCAGGCTCGAGTAACTGAAGAGTCTGCTTAAAAAAACATGACAGAAGCCTTCAATATGCTTCTCTTCTCCAGCACTAAAGCTTGTAGCTTGCTTCCTTACTATTAAGAACTACATGGTAACACGGAGGAGAGTACCATAAGAAAACTGTTTAAATTCCAGCCTACTGTGAGATTAATAAACCACAAAAATCTCACATTACTGCAGATGCAGAGCACTGATTTCTTGAGGCAAAGCTTGAAAAAATATTAAGGTATAACAAAATACTTCATTTTACTCAGGGGAAAGGGATGGCTGTTGAGTTGACTTCAAAAGTACTTTTACTTCCTGAAATGCTAGCCCACCTGGTTCAATGTTCAGGAGTTTAGTTTGGTTTTCTGTTTGGTTGGTTGGTTGGTTTTTTGGGGGGTGTTGTATTTTAAAATAATTATAACAGAAATCATTACTGGGGGAAAACAAAAAACAAAGAACAAAAACCACAGTATGTCCAAGCCAACAGGTTTAAGATTTGCAGAGTTATCAAGACTGCTCCCACAGCTCTGCCAGTGTGCCTACTGTTTCAATGTACTGCTGTGCTGTCCCCAGGCACCTCCTGCATCACTGCAACCCAGCTATTGCAACTGCTCTCATCCACTTGTCCACAGCATCTGCATCCTTCAACATTTGCTACAAATTTCGCTTCCATACCCGATACGGATGGTTGCTGCCCAGTATAATTAATTTCCTAGGCTTCTCTGGGAATAGATCCTATCATTTGGCAAAGAATGCAGCCCCCCATCAGACTCCTATCATGAATTAAGATTACAGTTCAGGGAGAAGAGTTTATGTTTTCACACAGGATATTTTGAAACAGGAAAGCCAGAATGTTGATCTTTAAGCAAAGCAACATCATTGGCATTCTTTGTAAATTGTGACAATATAAATTTGTAAACCAGGATTATATTTAATAACCATTAAAGACTACAAATACCAGTGTATGATAAATATCAACTCAAAAGTAAAAAATTCTACAGTCACAATCATTTTAATCACTGAGGTCTTCACTGCAAACTTAACAACCGCTGGTGCAATGTCACAGCACCACTCTTCACATATCCACTAAAGCAGAAGCTCTGGTAAGGATGCTGCTGTCTCAAGGAGGGCCTACCAGGACAAAAGCACAAGTTACAATTGTCTAGTACATGTGCACTTCTACCCCCATGCTCCAGACATGCCCTGTAACACCTTTTATGCCCAGTGACATGAAGATGACCTGTATGAGCTAAGTCTACCTTATTCCTTTCTGGGAAAACCTACACCAAGATTAACAGGTAGACCAGTATAACCACAGAGAACATCATGCTGCTGTAAGGACATAAGTTCTGCTAAAAAGATTTTACTTCCTAAAACATGTGATTTCTCACAATCTTAAATTCTGGGGATATGTCCTGCTCAGATGAGAGCTAAGAGGTAGGGCTGGGAAAGTGAAGCTGGACAAATAGGCACCTAAGTCACTGTATATGTGATTCTAGTACCTAAGACTGCCATGCCTCCAAACTTGGGTTTTAAATGTGAAAAGTTGGTGGGTGGCAGCAACAGTTGCTGTTACTATGAATGTAGGCTGAGGTGCAAGCAAAGAGTTTACACAAACTACATTTATGATGGACAATGTGATCTGGTGGCAAAACTTAGATTTAGAACAGCCATAAAGGTAAAAACACATACATCTGTGATTGACATAACTTTGAACAAGAGGTCTGTGTAAAGGAACTAGGGCCATGTAAACACAAGAGACATGAATAATTAGTCAATATGAAAACAAGCTAATTCTCAGCTTCACTAAGGTTTTAACATCTGAAAGTAAAGATCCAGCTATGTACTTGCAAGTGAGAACACATACTGAAAACAGTCAAGTTAGAAGTGGATATTGAGAACTCAGTGATGACTAATGTTGATGTTGTGACTAATGTTTATGACTAATGTTGTGACTTTTCATTTGCTTAACTATACCATGAAATATCTATTGCACATGGTAATGTGCACTACAGTTTATTGAAGTTATATTAAATTGCCTGGCAATAACATACTCTTTTCATTAACAGAACTTTGCGGTACTACGGAAATACTGAGGCAACATACGAATGCTGTATAATATATGATACAAATACGAATTTAAGAGCAATAAAATGTTTCAATAACAAAATGAAGCTTCTTGCCCAATCACAGATTTGACAGTGAAAAAAGTAATGTTTTATTTATCTTGTCTGATGTTAATTTTTGTTGATATTCCCTAAGGTCAAATATATCCATATGAGCTTACGTTTTGATACGAAATTATGATTACTGCACAGGAAATGTTTTTTACATTACTTTCATAAAGTAAAAAAGAGAGACCAATTTCAATTCTCAGTCACTGAAGTGTATCTTCAACAGTTTCCACTGTATTACATAGATCTGAACCAAAAGCAGAATTTACACCAAAGAGTTTTATGTGCATAGACATATGTATGCCTGGCATCTAAAAAGGCAGAAGCTGTTCTTTACATGATATATCATCACATCACACACACACAACTTCTAAATTCAAGATATACAAAATTGGAAATATTAATGTTAGATGTTAGTCATAAATCAGAACAAAAGATACACAGTTTTCCAGAGATTCCATCTGCTTACATTGTTTATCATCACTTTGGCTTTGAACATCCTAAACGTACATCACACTCCTCAGAAAAAAGAAAAAAAAAAAAAGAAAAAAAAAATCTGGAGAAAGGACATGATTTTTCTCTAGAGATGGGTTAAGTTAAATAGATCATTCTAAATGACTGGAAAGGATATACTGGATTTCCACAAAACTTTTCCCTCGAAATCCTTCTGATGAATTGAGCAGCCCTACATTGAATGCACAATATCCTCATGAAAGCAGCTAAGCAAGCTAAAGGCATTGCATCATATGAACCAACTTCCATTGGCTGGACAGAGGGCACTAAAAAGCATCTGAAAGCAGTTTTTTCCAATATAACATTTTTATAGGTGTCATATACCATCTAAAAATCCTATGCAAAACTAATGAGGCTTTTATATTTTGCTATGTTGGCAAATGACTTCTCTGCTCCTCAGATCTTGCACACTACTGCATACTAAGAATACTAAAATCTTTCAAAGGGAACAGTTTAAGACAACTCTCTTCTCACAGTGATAGAATCCAAGTGATTTTTTTTTCTTTAATGTGTTTATAATAAAATGCTCACAACAGTGAGAAAATTGAGATTTAAAGCAACATTGTTGGGCTTCAAACAGCATGAGTTCATTAGAACAAGTTTGGAGAATATCTTAACATAATCATTTTGCTTCAGCTAGCACCTCATGATTTCTGGATTTTAAAAAAACAAACAAACAAACCCCAACAAACAAACAAACCAACCAAACCCGAAAAAGACATTCATTTCTAGCTTGTCAATGGTAATGTGTTACAAAAAGTTACATTTAAGTAAGCAAAGCATTAAAGTAATGCATCAATGTTCTCGTATCATCAATGTTCTGGTATCCCTTTTTGCTCCCAACCATATTTCAATTTTATAAATGAACTCATATATTTGTAATTCCTTGTGCAGCGACATTTTAGCAAATTCTATTGGCTTTGAGTAGGTTATCATAAATGAACCTATACAGAAAAAAAGTAGTAAAAGCAGTAGATCTACCCTTCACAAAATATGGCAAAGACAATGTAAAAGCGATAGCTCCTGTACCACTAGTATTTTAGAAGGGGAAGTATAGACTAAAGTGAATTCCATTTCAGAGGACGTTAGAATAAAAGCAGCCACATCTCACCCCTGCAATATCACAAGACTTCATTACAATGATTTTTCTGCAGTTAATTGAGTAAATCAAGTACACTAGGGAGTTCAGCAAATTAAGTGACTGATGGCCTAATAACTAAGGGGGGGTGGGCAGGGCGGAGGGAGGTGGTTGTCTCTGGCCTAATAACAAACCATTTCTGTTGGGATTGCTTTTTGGTATGTCTGTATATCCTGAAACACAGTGCAGACAGATGAAGAATAGGCTATTTTAAGCCACAGAACTTGGCTTTTTAGCAACTTTTTCTTTAAAAAAGCATATTTAATACTGCCAAAATAGCTGTGACTAATAAAAACTTGGATCTTTCATTATCTTCCTAATAGGACGTTATAGAATATTCCTTAGAGGAAACCCAGAAGGATTATCCTTAACATTAAGGGTACACATTAGTTCCTATATCCTCTGAGATCAGTAGGAAGAAATATTCCCTCATATTACGTTCCTAGGATATGTCAAATACAGATTATGAGATTTTAGAATAAAATCTAGATTTTATTCTGAAAAAAAAAATCAGCCTTGAACCTGAAAAAGATTGAATTATTTGGGTTAAAAGTATCACTATAATTTAATGAGGAAAAGGTGGCATAGCATTCCCTATTGCATGCTTTAGAAAAAAACAGTGCATAAAATTATGCTTTTATAAGTTATATATACAATCTGAGTTTCCAAGAAAGTCTCACCACAAACTCAAACAGATAGTAAAGGAAGATATTAAGCTTTTAAACCCCTTGCAATATCTAGTACAGGTTTAAATGCTTATCTTAAAACTGAGTTAATACAAAGGCATTCTCTCTTTGGCTGATGCTTTTTGTACAGAACCATTCTTTCCCAAAACAGTGTTTTATTAATTTTAGAAATTTATTGGAACTGGAATCTACAACTCAGCATTAATTAAAGTCATCTATACAATTTACTCCCAGTGTAGATGAAGCTCTAGTGTTAGACATCTAACAATACCACTAGCTCCTTAGATCCCCCATAGTTCTGCTATTCTGTTGCTTAACTAGATTTCCTCATTCCTGCATTGTGAAAAACAGAGATTAGATCTGGTTTGCACTCAGACTACCACATTTAATTAAACATAAATGGTTCATACTCTGCCCGCAGGTACGCATGGGTAACTCCCATTCAGCTGAGCAGCTGATTTCAATTTCCATAGCCCAATTTCCTTTTATTTGAAGAGCAAAACAATGACCAACAGTTCAAGTCCGTATGAGGCAGAGGTGAACTTAACGTGCAGTGAATATGAAGACTGTATTTCAGAGAAGATTTTCATCTAGAATAACTAAAAGATGTTTTAGGATTTTGATGTAACAGAATTTTTAAAATTGGAGAATTTAATTTCATAGATGCACCCCTAAATTGTCAGTATTAGTATTTTTTTTTAATAGAAAAGGTGAATGTTTCAACTATAATAGCAAATACACACGCAACTTTTGAGTTTCCTCTGTATAGAATTGTATCCATACACTTGGCCTGACTTGACAATTTTGTGGTTCTCTTCCAAACAGCAGCACAAAAAGTGAGCTAAGGGAACACTCCTGGGTTCAGCTGTGGTACCATCAGTTCACGTAGGACTAACAAATATGTTTAATGAGAATTCAGCAGGTAGGTAAGTACAGATAAGGATATTCAGCAGCTAGATAAGGAGTCTGCTTTCACTGATTATTCTTGTAAAAATCGTCCCATCTTCTGAAATCAGCCTGTACACCAAAATTCCTAATGAGCATAGATCTATTTTCATGATTATTGAGATTTTTTCATAGTTGAGATTTATTTTAATGGTTGCTCCTAATGCGCTGAGATTTGTTTCAATGATTGTCACAGAAGGATTAGTTTTACATAGGAAACATAAAGAAAAGATGTGAAGAGATCTAATAGTTATTCTGTTTTGTTATTCAAGGATGCTGACTTTGACAGTGATGATTTCTTACAAAAATCCCACTTCTCACTAGCATCTACTGAAGCATGGTAAATTCTCTACAGAATTTCTCAGCACCTCAAAATCCATGAAAATAAATGTTTCAGAATAGTAAATACTGTAAATAACTTTCGATACACCTTGTAGCCTGAAAACATATTAACCAACTTAAAACACACCTGTTACCATGTCCTCACCAAAGCACCTCCTTGAAACTCAAAGCTATAAATCAGCTACATAGTGCCTGAATAGGGATTAGGACTGTGAGGGCAAAAAGCTCCTGAAGCAGATTCGCTGTAAAAAAATAAACTTTTATTCTATTGATAACAGTTATGCTTCAGCAAGTGTCTGCTTCATTCCCTTGCTCCAGACATCCACTCCTCTCCCTCAGTTGTCTGATTTAGGTTTCTATTCCTTAGTGACGCTGAAGCAAGTAGATGTAGGTCAGGCTGGGATGCGTGCAATGGTTGAATAAGGAAATCATGAACCTCTCTTTTTATCATCCATAGCTGACAATATCTATGGTGTAAGTAGATGCTGCACAAACTCAAAACGCCACTGACAGTTTTAAGAAAACAGTGCAAGTATGTAGTAATCTTTCCCTAAATGCTCTGGTAGACTTTAAGACTGCAGGTTAAACTTCCCTCAGTGCTGAAAGGTTTTAGTGCAGTTCTTGTGCCAAAGCACAATGAATAAGGTTTGGAGCCTGCAGGAGGTAACACTTGCCTGGGAAAGCTTCTGTGCAATGTTTAGAACTACTACCTGATTCAACTAGAATACTAGGAATAACTTATTTACTTCTTAAAAGTGTTATTTGAAATCTTTTTCCAACAGAAGAAGATCCAGATAAAGCATCCCCACCAGGAAGAAGATCTTATAACTAATTCTTACTTAGGAATCCATTACCCTGAAAGATTTCAGTGTTCCTCAGTGATATCACTATGGTTGCAAATGGATTTAAAAGTGTGATTAATATATGAAGTGAATTTTAAATGTGCACGTAATGAAGGACAGAAAAGGTAAGAGATCACCAAATTTCTTTTTAATGGTTAAGACAGTAGAAGAGGTTTTTTTCACTCTATAATCTTTGCCTCAAAAGAAGAAATAGTTTAAATTATTCAAAATTAAAAGAGAGTCCAGTCTTTACAAGGGCATGACCTTTACCTGTTTGAATTACAGCTTTGTCCTTTATATCTTCCCACTGAATATTTCTGGCTAGTTCTATGGAAATAAAAATGCTCTTATCTTCAATTTCTGTTTTTCTTTCCATTTTCAGTACTTATTTTCCTAAAGTTCTTTAAATATTGCCATGCAAAAGTGCTTATATTTACATTTCACAGGCATATATCATCTCAGTTTGCTTTACTGAATGAAAGAACACTAGATAAAACAGCACAAGCTTGACAAAGACTAGTGCACAGGCTTAAATTTCAATGGACCAGTCATTTGCTTAAAGTTGAATAAGTATGTGGATATTCATAGCACCACAGTTGAATTTTTAAAATGGATCAACTCCATTATAACACTTTCAGACTCCATATAAAAGTGCATTTATGGTAACTTACAATTTCTGCAAAACTCAATACATCAAAATCTGTGACTTTCAAACATGGGAGTAATACCGAAGAGCATTTTCAAATCTTCTGTATATTTTTTCTTACTTTTCAGGGGGGATTTGAGCACCAAAGCTATATGAATACAACTGACTCCCATGAACTTTGTTCACTTCTTAATGTTCTAATTCACATAGCCATTGTATTTTCAGGGGGCAAAAGGGGAAGGAAACCAAACTAAAAACAAAAACACACAACACAATTAATTTCCAAGATGGGAGTTAAAATGCAATGCTATTTGATTTCAAAAGGTATTATTCATACATGCTAAAGGCCCCTATTTTATAAGCATACATACATATAAGAACACATGTTCTCTCCCAGTTTTTAGAAGTCAGAGCAGCAGCACTACTCTTGGGCAGTAAAAATCACTGGGCAAAACCACTCAGCGTAATGCAGCATCCAGCATTTTATCATTAAATATAAAGACCTTTAAACATCAGGAAATTAGAGTCTACAAAGTGAATCTCAACTGTTCAACTGCTTTACCACTGTATTTGCATTAATATAAGAAATGGGACGGGAGATTGCGATTAGTCTTTTGAAGACGGTATAACAGCTGCCACATTTTATACTTCTCTAACTATATAACTCACGGTTTAAAGTTCCTACTTTTAACTACCTTAATTCATCACTACCTGGAGAAAGTAGCAACCTCAGGATAGGCATGATCTGCAGTCAAAGTTTCCCTACAAATTTTGACTGACGCAAAGGTTTTCTTTATTTTTGCTTTGGCAGATGGATAAAGCCATTGTGAACTAAATTTAAAAAAAATACAGCCTTTGACCAATATGTGATGTGATGTGCTCATATAGGCACCAGAATGCATCCAAGCTGACAGATCTTTAGAACAGACATGAATTTTTCATAGGTGTGCTTGAATGAACAAGTTTATCCCTGTGTCATCAATATACAATGCGATTCATAACCTCAAGAAACCTGAGGAGTAGACAGCAAGACAGCAAACCTGCTTTCTGCTCATCAGCATTCATAGGACAGACAGGGATGAAGTGCCTTTTTTCAGCAGCTGTCCTGATCACAAAATAAGCACGCCTGTTAGAAAAGAATGTCCTAATGTAAGCAAGTACAGATTCAAGATTAGATAGCTCACAAAACATAGCAGCTCTATCAAAATGATCTACAGCTAACCCCTCTTGTAACGAAATCATGATGACTGAACAAGTTAGCATGTGTTCTTCCATTCTCCATCAACAATGAAGAACATTTACACAATACATTAATCGGTATAATATATTTAAAACATCAAACTTTTTTCCCTCCAGCATCAATGAAGAACCTATAAAAATACGGCTACAAAATAAAAGACAAAAAAAAAAAAATCTAGATCATACCTGATAAAAGCATCTCAAACACTGATCAACTGTATAAACCAAAAAAGATTTGTTAAAAATAATTAATCTGCTATCTATTCCAGGTACCTAGTTGGTAGAATGTAACTATTAATTTATGCCAACAGTGATATGCAGACATACTCAGATCATTTTGGGTAGCATTCCATTCAAGCTAGAATACTCAATTTTTCAGTAAAACTAACAAATGAACAAGAAAGTACCAAGTTAATTAATTGTTTCTAGAGTCCAAGGGAGGTTGATCAGCAGCCACTTTAGGTTTCTTGTCACGGCATTGTGTTGAACCACTGACACTTAAAGACACAGTTGCATATATAAATTCTTCAAGAAATCTCTCTGCAGCTGCGCTGCTATGAGACAAGACACCTCTGAGGATAAGCAATGGAATTGCCTTGAACAGCCTGATTTATTTGCAAGGTACACAGGAATCCAATGCAGATGGCACAGGCATTTAATTTTGGGTGAATTATTCCTCCCCATTCTCCCCAGTGAAAATGCAGCAAATGAGTAGATGAATTTTGTTCTGCATTATCAGGAGTTGCCTAAGCCTGTGTCATAATTCTGATTTTATCCTGGTGTAAATAAAACGTAGGCAACAAAACTGACCCTTATGAACCTCACATATGGTCAGTTAAAGACCCCCGAAGATACATTGCTTATACTTACTCCCTAATAGATTTGAAATTTTCCCTGCCTCAAATAGCTACTACTTTGAAGATGATCACAGAAAAGTCTGATGTATTATTAAGTAAACTCATTTATAATCTCTGCTATTAGTTTTGACTATTTACTACTGACTTTACTTCATTATATACAATAAGAAGGATATATCTGGAAAATATTTTAGACGGCATTCGGTATCAAAGGAAAGTTAGTTCAGAAATAGGGAAAATTGCTTTCTTCACCTAAGACAGGCCAACTTTAAGCTATCTGCAGCATAGAAAAGTAACTATCACACAAGCACATGTATGAAAAATACCTATTTTTAAGATAAGATTAAAAAAAAATAGTGTTAGTTGGTCCCATCAGAACAACTCTACAAGACTTTTCACAGAAGTATGCTTCCTGTATAGGCACTGCTAGCAAAAACAGTGCACAAAAGCAAGCTTCCTGAAAGATTTGTTTTGCCCTTTACTTACTTTGCAAAGGTTGTTTAAGAAAACAGGTAAATGTCATAAATCAGGCCAATGCCATCTATAAGAATAATGGATACAAGGCCCCTTTACTTCATCAAAAAGAAACTAATCATTTTATGATATATTGACTGCCTAAAATCACTGGAGTACCTGTAACTCCACTTATGAAGCCTCAGCCATGGCTAAGCCTGAGTTAGCTTTCTCTTTGAGGAAAGCAATCTATAAAATGGTACTCATTATCTTTGCTTGTCTAAAGCTAGACTTCCTGTCTGTCTTTCACTACTTTTTTTGACATGTTCTGAGGTCATCTTTGAAGCAGCTGTTAAGAAGCAAAGAAAAACAGCCCTTACTTTCTGTCAGTGCTACAAAAGCTGTTCTCCTGCCAGAAAAAGTACCTCAGTGCCCATTCCTCCCAGCCATGCTTAGACTGTGGCACAGCTGGGCTGAGCAGTGCCTGTACTCACCATTCTGCTGCCTATCAGCGATACTTCCAGGCCAGATGATGGGAAACAGGGCTCAGACGAGAAAGTATTTCAAACAGATAATGCTGAGCCCTAAGCTCATTTCAGTTCTGTTAGTAATTTGTCTGAAGGCAGCACAACAGGTTTGTCTCAATTCCCATTAAATGCAGTTTCATCAGCTTTTCAATACAGCTTTGAACAGGCTCAGGCGGGTAATGAAGCAGCACATAATAATCATGTCAGCTAAAGGTTTGGAGCGTATGGCCTCTGCAGGTGTGCTCAGTTGGAGTTTCGCAGATGACTACTAACAGAGATCAGCACAAAAATGTCTGTAACACAAGTTACTAGCTTCATAGCCCCTAAATCCTCCTTCCTCACAGAGGAGGATGCCAAGAGCAGTGAGTATTTGAGAATTTGAGAAGGTCACTAAGCTCAATTGTACCCAGCATTATCTCACCCTAGTGGTTTTATATTTGCTCATTGTTGACAGGAATTTGGAGTTGGACTGAGAAACTTAAGGTTATTAAATGATCTAAACATATGAATGTGGGTAAAAGTGAAAAATCAGTTTTAGAGAGATGTGTTTT